>NC_072732.1:167058317-167250237 GCF_026930045.1 Uloborus diversus | reverse complement strand
TTTCATGCATTTTATTCCATAATTGTGTTATTATATTATTAAAATTTAATTTTTTGGAGCTTTTTTCTTAAGTACTAAGGAATCAAATAAAAGAGTCATTTGAGTTGAAATAAAATAATACCGTAAGAATGTTCTATTTATATGTTTCAAATGAATACCTAAATATTTCCCAATTGGTTGTCCTAAACGTCGACCTTGCTCCATTTTTAAAAAAAATAATTCTCTACCTCATCCTAATTATTGTTTTGAAGTAAACATATTGCAATCCGATAATCTGGAGCCTATTATAAGAAGAAACTAGTTTAAAGTTTTATCATCCTTAAAACATTTTTATTTTTTTCTTTAGGCCAAGATGTTAGCTTTCCCATTTTGGACAACTTTCCGTTGCTTTTTTTTTTTTTTTTTTGGAATTCTTGACTTATAAAAGGAGTTATTCTCCCGATCACTTCAATTAACTGATCGAAAAAAATAAATATTATTCTTAATCAACAGTCTCATATGTAATTACAAAATCCTTTAAAAATACCGAAAATTACAAGGATTTTTTTCTTAAATTGTATTTTAGAAACCAGTATAAGTGCATTTCTTTGCATGGAAGAGAAAATGTAAGTTATTATTATCTTTCTTTTTTGAGTTCTTATGTAAAGTATTCAGATTAGATCTACTTTAATTAGACATTAATAACCACCGTTACGCTTGCAAATTGCTGCCAAAAAGTTTTTTTTTCTCCTTAAAACGACATATTTAGCGCTCAACTGATTCCTGAAATAAACGATTCAATTACAATTTAGGTATATGTTGAGCGGTTTCAAAATAAGAGCAACTCCTAAGGCAATTTCAGATCATTCAGAGTCATAATTTTAATCATTTTAGGGCGTATTTTTATACCTACGTAATTTGATTTTTCCATGTATGTTTTTTGGTGTCTACAAGTTTTATGAGATTCTAACAATTTTTATTTTGACAGATACTTTCATAATATAAGTTCTAATGATGGCAACTAAGTCGGCAAAGATGTCACAAAGAAGAATCAAGTTCGTGATGTAAAAATGTTGATATTGAAAAAATTAGCATTCGATTTTAAATGAATTTTTTCAATTCAACTGTAAAAATGACTAATCAATATTTATAGGTAATGTATACGAAATAAAATAATTTGGCAATTTTTAATGGTGTGAATGTTTCTTTTTTTCTCATGAAAACAGTATAACAGAATATAAAGTTACATATTTTTTGGAGTAGTAAAACAAAGTTTTAACTTTTAACACAAGTACTCATAAACGTAACAAATTTTATTATACCGAGTGAAAAATTGTTTCTGTTTAGTAGCTTTGGAAATTTGAACCGTCACATATTTATTGTTTTCATGTATTTAAATGGTTAATAGCATAAATTATCTAATCTATAATAATCAGTTTACAATAATAACCATTCTGTTCATTCTGAATACTGCTCATATGGTGTGAAATAAATTTTGTCGGTAGTACTTCTCAAATAAAGTATAGGTCCAAGTGCAACTTATAACATTAAAAAAAGAGGAAAATCATGAAAATAATCTGTTTTACCCGAAAAGAAAATAAATCCACATAATTGAATGCATAAAGTTAAAATAAACTTAAAGGTATAAATGGATTGCATGCTGCAAAACATTTCACACATTATGCTGCATATTTTAGCAACACAATAATGCTGGAAGTGAAAAAAGTACTTTTAGTGAAGATACGATGTAGTATTTTCAGTTATATATAAAAATCCTCGTTTTTACTACCTTCATTTTTCAAAAGGCAATAACTGTTCTTAAAATAAAGCTTCAGACCATATTTTGCAATTTTCTTCTATTTGTAAATTTTTAAGTTTGCAGTAGAGCTAAAAGTTTTTGTAGAAATGAAAATGCGCCACTTTTTCTTTAACAGGTGTTTATAAAATATAGATATTGGGGGGGGGGGGGTCATTGTTTTTTTTTTTTGTGTACAATGAAATTAATATCAATAAAACATAGATTTAGCAGCAGTTAACTATTTTTATGTAAAAGACTTTTATATTTATTGTCGCTTTTCATAGCCTAAAACATTATTTTTGTGTTTGAAAAACTTTAGAAAAGGAACAGATTTCGTATGTAGGCTGATTTCTACAACGTACATACAGAATCAATTGCTTTACTTTTCTATATTGTTCTTCAGCTGTAAAAGCAGTGATTTCGGCTATGAAAAGAGACAACGATACGTTTTGCATAAAAATTGATAACTATTTATTTTATGGTTTACTGCTGTTTATTTTACTGTACAAATCATTTATACAACCGTATGCTGCTGCTGTTTTTGTGGTGCAATTCGCCTGATTTCGCAGCATAATACTGCTAAATTTACAGATTGATACTGTTAATTTTGCAGGGCAATTCCGTTAAAAAACAGTATATTACTGTTAATTTTACATATTATCTCTGTTACATTTACAGGTCCAGTCATTCTTTAAACAGTATATTACTGCTAATTTTACAGTTTGACACTGTAAGTTTTATAGGGCAGTTCCATTAAAAAACAGTATATTACTGCTAATTTTACAGTTAATCATTGTTAATTTCACAGGGCAATTCCATTGAAATACAATATATTACTGCTAATTTTACAGTTTAGCGCTGTAAATTTCACAATAAAAGTCTGTTATAAGACAATATATTACTGCAAATTTTACAGTTTAGAACTGTAAATTTTACAGTTTTTCTTTGGAATGTGAGCTGCCAGTATTATACTGTAAAAACAACAGTTTATTTTTTGCAGTGTATATATGCAAGCATAAGCGGGTATATACGTGTACAGTCGAATGTAAATCTGTATAGATAAAAAATACTTGCAGATACCCAAATACGTGTTTATTGGTGCATTTATGTGAATACGTATACATACGTGCCTACACGAGTATATGCGTATGCATACGCATGTTCTCGTATATTTAACCCTGTTTATTTTAAAAACAATACATATTAAGTGAAATTAATATTTAATTTATGTCTGCCTTATACTTAAAAATTAAGTGACTTTAGAAGAACAATATTCGTTAAGCCTAATATTATGACCACTTTACCCCATCTTACTTAAATTGTTCTAAAAAATTATTCAAAATAGATTCAGCTAACTGCTAATGCGTGAGAGCTCTTGAGACATGTAGGAAGCTTCCTGTGCAGTCAATCTGTTCATAATTCTAACAAACAAAATTTCCCAAGAAAGTTAAAAAAGGTGTTTAGATTTTAAAACTTTTCTTATTTATACAAAATATTTTTTTTTTACCAAATAAAATTTTGCCTGTTGTAAAATTTTGTTTTTAAAATATAGTTTCTAAATGCACAACCCTAAAATAAAATTTTCACATTCATTCGAACATTAATTTCCAAGCTATAGCCATTTATTTGAATTATGACCACTTTACCTCATTGACCATTTTCCCCCACCAGACCCTATAGAAGAAAGTAAAAAAGGCTACTAAGTGCACATCTCAGATTTTAGACTACCTTCGTGTAAAATTTGATGTTTGTATGCGCTGTAGTTTTATTTACTCATCAAAAACAACCCTGTTGTAAAAATTTCCCCGCCAAGAAAACCTTTAACTTTTCTGCACAAAAAAGAAAGCCTTCATCCTAAACCCCAAAACCCTCAGCCTTAAAAAGTTATGATATCTAGTTTGCTCGCCAAGTATCTGCCAAACTATCATCCTCCCTCTTCTCCTCTTTCATCACACCTACTTCCATTAGAACCTCCTCCGAAATATGGATAGATCCTTTAAATTATTTATTTTTTTTGGCGGGAAGCTTTCAAAGTGAAGTGGTTGCTTGGTGAGCAATCCGCGATTTACCGTCTAGTTGCAACTGTTGGATCTGTCTTAGTCTTGATTAAATTTCATTTCCTAAGACAACTTTTGAACAACTGTTAGATCTGTTCTAAACTTGCAATGAAAGTCAGAGATTAACGAACCCTATGAGCCGATAGTAAAAACGTAAGAATTTAGGGGGAATTAGTGATTTTCAAACTTGAATACTCCGGCCTATGATGTCCCTGGAGATTGAATTTTTGTATATGTACTCAATGGCCCCCAAAAATATGTATACAAAAAATCATTATCAGAGTCCAGCGGGGGCTGTGACAGAACTCCGGGAAGGTACACTTTGGGGGTAAAACAAGAGGGGAAGGGGGTCAAATAGCACAAAAGACACATCAGTAGGACACAAGGAATATGTGTGCGAAATTTCAGCTTGATTCCTCTGTTCGTCTGGGCTGTAGCTCTGTCAAAGAAAGCGAAAACTTTTTTGAACAGCGATTTTCTAACTTAAATTCCTCCTCCCCTGATGGTCCAGGGGATTGTATTTTGGTTTATGTTGTCAGGGGCCACTAGAGATTGAGCATACCAAAACTCAACTCCAGGAGTCTTCATGGGGATGAGATACAGAGGGAGGGGAATCCCAGAAAATCCTTTTGTTGGCTGCTGTCGTTTGGTTTCCTTGGCGGTAGGCATTTGGTTTTCTTGGCGGCCGGGACGCTCCTGCGTCCCGTGATAGATGCGTCTGACAGCCAGATACATTTTAGGGTGGTCCGAAAAAAAGAAATTTTCGAAAAGCAACTTCTAATAGCAAAAAAAATGTGCATTGCCATCCTAAACATGTGAAAAATAATGAAAAAATAATAATATTTATGTCTTCAGATCGCGCACTAGCAGCAAATTTTGAAAAAAAAAAAAAGTAAAAATGTTCAATTTTCAAATATTTTTTATAAAAATTCAAATGTTTATAATTTTTTTGAATACCATTTAAACGCTTTCTTTTGATACTTTTTTCATATATCTTTAAAAAAAATTTACATTCTTTTACAGTGATTAGCTCAAGCCGCAAAGTTATGTGAAATTAACTGAAAATCGTCGTTTTTTGTTCTTTTTTTACATCGTAGTATTCCTTCTTTTAAATATAATCCCAGTTATATTTATTTTTTTTACAATTAGTATACACTATATAGCTCTTTGCTGGAAATGCAATTATATTTTGTTGCATTAACAACTCAGAATCCACAAGAAGTTAAGTGGTAGATTCTTCTACCCTGCAATTCCCCAAAAGAATAGCTATTTTCAGGACACATATATTCGTAAAGTAACTTACATTCACAATGCACATTATTTTAAACAAATTTTTACTTTCTTCTATATCTAATATATAGAAGAAAGTATTGGATTCGTGCAAATTTTCGAATTTCGAATTTTGACGGATTCGAACGTTTTGAGGTGTGCTGAGTCCATTTCGACTATTTTTGGAAAATGTCTGTCTGTCTGTGTGTGTGTGTGTGTGTATGTGTGTCACGTCTGTGTGTGACCTGTTTTTTGTGGCCGCTCTACAGCAAAAACTACCGCATGAAATCGAACGAAACTTGGTACACATATGTGCCCCTATGTGAACTTGTGCCCATTGGTTTTTGGCGCGAATTCCTCCAAGGGGGGTGGAGCAATGGGACGTTTTTTGAGTTACGCGTGATTGCTATTCCTCAGGAAGTAACTGGCGGAATCAAACAAAATTTAGTCCATATGTTGCCATTAACAGGAACAGGTGCTAATTCAATTTTGGTGTCAATAACTCAAACGGGGGTTGAGCTATAGAACGTTTTTTGTCGTCAATTGTGACTGCTGTATCTGAAGAAATAATAAACGGAATGAAAGAAAAATTTATCGGCAAGTAGCCCTTAGTAGGTATAAGAGCTGATTTTATTTTGGTGTCAACAGCTAGAAAGGGGGTAGCGCAATCGCCCGTTCTTTTTTTCCATTGTGAGTGCCCTATCTCAAGAAGTAATGCTACGTTCTGGTTGAAATTTGGAATATATGTGAATCCATATGTAAACAGGCTTTGGTTCAATTTTGGCGCCAATCGCGCCAAGAGGTGCTGATTTATTTTTATTATCATTATTTTTAGCGAATAAAAATAGTTTTATTAATGCAACAATAAGAAAGATAAATCGTAATAGATTGTCGTCTGCGTATTTCTCGTGATTTTAATTGTATGGAAATGATCGGAAATATTATCTCAATGATTTAAAATTTTTAACTGTTGCCATCTTATGTTTGTTAACAAATAAAATATTTGTAATTAATTCAAGCAAGGCTTTTAAAATAACTTTCAATTTTCGCTCTTTGCTTTGCTTTTGCAATAATTCAGACATTGGGATGGTCGTCAAGTTTTTACATGTGTAATTTCGTTTTTGTTGGGAATATTGCTTCCTCGTCAAGCATGGGGAGGGATCAGAAAAAAAGAGAAAAATATAGAAGAAAGTTTCGTGATGGCCACAACATACTAGTTACGTTTGAGTCAAGGTTTGAAACTGAACTTGTGACTCAATTTTTGCATTGATGATCGCGAACATAAAGTATTTCATATATAATCTGCATCGTGTCTGATCCCAATATACCCAACCTACCGACTCAACCACCGGAGAGTAACAAAGGAACATTTACTGAATTATTGGTGAAGCTTCAACTGTATTTTTTAATTTACTTTAGAAAGAACTCGGTCGGATAAAATCGAAGTTTAAAAAACGGACTAAAAAAGCGAGCAAATGGATATTTGATGCATATTATCAATGTAATACAGAAAGGATAAGGTAAATGTGATATTGATCTCGTTCTCCCCTTAAGACCTTTCAGTCATTAGCATTCGTTAGCGTGTGCCAACGGAGTGCTCGGGCTGTATATTTTTTAAACTAAACTACTAATGGAATGAAAGCACTCGTAAATTATACTTCTAAAAATGTTGCTCTCTTTGGTTCAATACAATAAAAATTTAAAGAAAAGAACAAACTTTGATGAAACATATGGGCCTGTACACTTAGTTTAAGTTACAAAATCTACTAGTTAGCTGTCTGATTATCTTCTAAACATCGTGGATCCCGTGAAATAAAGAAATGCTTATTTTCTATTTTTGAGAAATTATTATTAGTCCTGTTCAGTGGACTAGATGCGAAACAGAAAAAAATTGGATTACAGTAGGATATATAACACGAAAAACCCATCAAGAAGCAATTCTATGGCTGTAAGAGAATTTCTTCTACCAATATTAGGAATTGAAGTTTCAAACTAGAACAGTTGCTTGACTGGTCAACGTGTTTATTTCCTCAACTTCAGTGATGATGTGAAAACCAAGAATATTTTATCATTTCTAGAAACTATACATTTGCTTAAGTATGCATTCTTAACATTTCCATATCACACTCGGGCAGTTGAAAGGATTGTGGAACTGGTCAGTGAATCTGAAGAAATTCATTTAAGGTATTAGACGCAAAAGATGGATTTATATGAAAAACTTTATGTTCGCAAATATCAATACCAAAAATGAATCGTAAGTCCAGTTTCAAACCTTCATAGAAACGTGTTTAAAACAATATAGTTATTGTGAATTTAAGTTACTTTACAAATATATAGGTCCTGTAAATACCTATGCCTTTAGAGAATTACAGGATGGAACACAAAACGCAAACGCCTTCTTGTGGTGAGTTCTGGGTTGTTATTGCGACAAAGTATAATTGCATTTCCAGCAAAGAGTGTATAGTTAAAATTTATTGTAAAAAATTTTATAGAGCTTGGATTTTTTTAAAGAAGAAATACTGCAATGTACAAAATAATTTTAAAACGTCGATTTTTAGTTAATTTCACTCAACTTTGCGGCTTATGCGTGAACAAAAAACTCTAAAGGAATGTAAATATTTTCAAAGAAATATGAAAAAAGAATTAAAAGTAAGCATTAAAATGGTATTAGAACAAACATTTTTAGCTTTTGGATTTTTATAAAAATATTTAAAAATTGATCATTATTTACCTTTTTTCAAACTATGCTGCCAATGCGCAATCTGAAGACATAATTTTTTTTTTTAATTAGTTTTCCTGCATTTAGAATGGCAATACACAACTTTTTTTTCCTATTAAAAGTTGCTTTTCAAAAATTTCCTTTTTTTTTCGGGGGGGGGGGGGGGAGGGGCACCCTGACACACATGTAAACTTAAGATTTGAGGTTCAACGCAAGAAGCAACGTTAAATTTTACTTTGCCTGACACTTAAAAAGTTAAGTCCTTAATGATAAAAAATTATAAGTTTCCCAAATAAAAAGTTCCTCCCTCTTTTTAAACCTATAGCTTAAATTAAAAAGAACCAAGGAACAGTAAACAATTGAAAAACTATAATTACTTTTCAAAATAAACATAAAACATATCCCTTGAAATATACCGAACTGATTGTATATATAATATATGTATGAATTTCAAGATGACACATGGAAGTTTTAAATAAAATAACAGAAAAAAATATTGAATAACAGTGTTTCATCCTATTATGTATGCGGAAGTCTTAGTAGAGGACTCAACGAGTGGAAAAGAGGAAAGGGAAGAGCCATTGAGCCAGGTTTTTGAATGTGAACCCCATACCACTTGAGATTTGTGATAAAAATTTGCATCGCAAGAGCTGTCTTCAGCAACTGCCGCATTCTAATGCATGACAAAAGAACACAATCTTTTACTTTTTTTTTTCTCTTTCATTGCCTATTGTTAATTCAATTTCTTACTTTACCCTTCCAGAAATGAAAATAAGTGTTGTTTTTTTGGGTTATCAAAACTTGGGTTTGTTTCATCCTAATGAAAAGCAACTGGGATTTCAATCTTGACTAAAAAGTTTTGAGTTCTTAAACGGAATATTGAAGGTTTTTTAATCTAAGATACGTTGCAGAAAGTTTTGCATTTTTTGGTGTTGAATAACCGAAAATGTGCAGATAATAGGCCAAATTTTTCTTGCATTATTAAAACTGCATACTTATTTTAGAAGAGAAAAAATATTGTGATTTTTATTAAGCTTTTTACTTCCTTTTACAAAAAAGGAAGTATTATATTCGCGAAAAAATTTTCATTCAAAAATCGGCCTTAATTTCTATTTTGCTCACCCCCGAATGAATGTTGTTGTTGTTTTTTTTTCGACTCGAGCACACGTGGATATATGCCTAGGAACGTACAGACACCCGAAATATCCATTATGACGTTCCCCCGAGATAATTTCAATGAGTTTTCCCTCGTGACGTCTGTATGTACGTGCGTATGTGCATATGTGTGTAGGTGTGTATGTATCTCGCATAACTCGAAAACGGTATGTCTTAGAAAGTTTAAATTTGGTGCGTGGACTCCTAGTGGGCTCTAGTTTTGCACCTTCCCTTTTGGTTGCATTCGGTTGTTCCTAAGGGGGTCTTTTTGCCCATTTTTGGAGGGAAATCATTGTTAATTTCGATGTAAACTCAAGTGGTGTTATAATTTGGCGGACACTTGGCGATATATCACCAGTCGTTTGGTCGCCAAGTTTGGTCGCCAACTTGGCGACAAATTTGGCGGTTTTTTTTTTTTTTTTTTTTCAATCTGGTTTCAATTTGCCGCTGTTGGTGATCTTTAGAGAGTAAAATATTAAATCACATTAAAAACTGCCAATAATGGGGAAAATGACATTAAATTGGGGTAAAAGGAAGTCATGTGATGTACACATCAGCTCGTTTCAGAAAGGAGTCACACTTTTTGATTGCTTGGGCACTTCACTTTTTTTACAGTTATTTTTAAGCTTTTTTCCTCTCTTGCAACCTTATTTTCTTGACAATAGCGAAATTTTTAGCACATTTCCCATTTTATTCGAAGTATCCGGTTAGCAAGAATCTAGCAACGTTCATTATACATAGTTCGGATGCATTAGGAGGATTGGAATTCTTTTCCACAAGTTCAGCTTTTTCTGGAGAAAATCGATCTCTTGCCAATTTTGAGTAATGTGAAGAGGATAGATCAACGTAGCTCGTAAATGTAAACAACCCTTAATAGAAAATTTAAAAAAATTATTTTTATGTAATAATAGGGTCGTGGATAAATGTTAATATTTTCATCTGTACAAATGTTAACAATCAAATTAAAACGACCATAAAAAGCGCGTTACATGTGCGCTACATAATACACATCATGCTAATGAGTGTCAAGCTTTAATCACAAGGAAATTTTTTTAATCAAGGGATTAACATCCATTCTACAGGTTAGATTTAAAAAAAAATCACCTAAGCCAATGCAATATAAAGCATAAACGGCTGTTAGGTTTTACCATCATTCTGTCCCATTTTCTTCTTAAATGTCAAGTATTTTTCATAAAAAAAATGCTTTCCTGTTTGGAAGTTGAAAATGATTTTGGCAAATTCATTTACAGAAGTGCGCAATTTTATTAAATCAGTAGAATATTCCAAGATCGTATGGAATTTTAAATATTTTAATTTAATTGGAGAGGCAATTTTAGACACACAAATCATATTAGTTGTATCTAGTCTTACAAGAGCTTAATTTCGCACTAAAGACATTCATCAAAACGGGAACGAAACAATGAAATGTTTGTGCTGAAACAACTGCGATAGGGCGTCTTTGGAAATGATTTGCATATGTAAATGGGCTTAATATCACCAAATGTGAAGAAAATTACATAAAATTGAAAAGAATGTTGGGAACTGAGCCCTTATGAACTCCACGCACGTTCAAGTTTGGTCTTAACATTCTTCAGGTCCGTGATAATTTTCTTTAAAAAAAACCCCACAGGATAAAAATTTGTTAAGCTGTGATTTAAATAATTGTATTTAAAATTGGTATCTATGCTTTTTATATTTCCTCATCTTTTTTATTTCAATTCTCGATGAAGACATGTATTAGGAACGTGATGCATTTCGGTCACCGTCCATTATTTAATTTCTATTGCATTTCACCACGAAATTGACGAAGCATTGTTTGCGAATCTTTATCACTCTAAATACAAATAAGATATTGCATTTTAACTCATATTTTTAAACAAAATGATAAAGAAAAATTATTTTCTAAGACTTACCTTATTAGCAAAACTTGACAGATTAGTCCACTTCCGAAAAAATCTTCCGTGGAAAGGAAGCAAATGAAAAACTTGAAAATCCAATATATAAACACGATGTTTAGTTGTGAAAAGTAAAAGTATCACATCACTTTTAAGAAGGCTTTTCCTATACAATGTCGCATCTAGTAATCCTTTCAGAGCTGTAATTGAATGCTGAGTCATGCTCATAGTCAACGAAGTAATATTTAACTTAGGTTTCTTCACAGCACATTTGTTCCTGAAGCCTCGATCATGGTTAATGCTAGTTCTTTTCATTGTTAATTTTTGATTTTTTGTTTTAAACATAATCATTTTGCAAATTACAGTTGGACTTTTGAATGGAGAAGAGATATTACATGAGTTTTCAAAGAGATAGTTATATTCATTTTTTCTCTCATGTGCCATTAAACGACTGTAAGCAATATTTGTGACTTTAAAAATTCTGTTGTTGCTTACCAACGTAAAAATATCTGCGAACTGGCTTTCTTTATCAACATACTCTGTGACAAAATCATTCAGCACATTCAAAAATTTTGCAAAACTCACTGGTGCATTATTAGGCTTTATACCAGATAATTCTTCAATAAGAAAGTTTTGACTTGTAAAATCCTCTGAAAATAGTGTTCCAATACCTTTAGAAAATTCTATTTGAAAATATGCACCTTCTTCAGTGGATTGACTAAGGCAGGTGATAATTTTTGTCAAATATGAGAATAAATCTTCATTTTCTGAAACACTTTGTAACGCATTTCTTAAACGGAAGTAATTTGCACGAACATTATAGTTAAATAAACTGCCAAAAAGAATACTTAAAAGACCTAACTTAACGCTTGCATCAGCATGGATGAATAAATTATTACAAGAAGAGCAAGAGAAAGCTCTGCAAAATACTGTTATGAGTGAATTGATTGACAATAATGTGCGATCTTCGCACAAAAAAACAATCAAAAGTGACATTTTTAACGAAATCAAATATTTCTCCGCAAATAACAATGTTATGCAACTCTGACACTAACGTTTCTGAAGTTTTGTTAAACGTACATTTATAGAAACACGATGCCACACAGAAATCAAAACTTTGGTCGTCAATACTTAAAAAATAGTTATTTTTCAAATTAACCTTTTCTAATTCATTAGGGCAATATTTAATACTACAATTGAGCACCTGTGATGGCAACAATGTATCATCACTTGTAAAAATAATTTTTGAATTTGGAAAATTCCTAAAATATTGCAAAGAACAATTTGCATTTGAAACACCTAAAGTGTCATTTTTAACGTCAAAGATATCCATAAAGTTTACACGAGGAACCATTTTTCTGTCAATTGAGTAAACTACTCTTTCTCTTTCTAAATCAGTTTCTTCTGTGTCTTCAGGATGACTACTAGGAACTTTGTGAGCATTTGTACGCTTTAGTACTAAGCAAAATTGTGGATAAGATGACATATCAGTCGAGTAATTTTTGTCAACATCCATTTTTGAACAAGAACCATTTCTTCGTTTACTCGCATCATAAGTCACAAAAAGCGGCCTTTTGTCTTCTAGTACAGTTCCACAAATCTGAAAAAAAGGGAAAAGTTTGATTAAGAAATTTGCATTTCATTAATTCTTTTCTTTTTTACATACATACTGGAAAAAAAGAAAATGTATATTTTATGAGTTTGGATAGTGGTCTAAGGGTAAATATATATATATATATATATATATATATATATTTAATTACACTAATTGTGCATATAACTTTTTCTCACAGAAATTTAATATTGGATGTGTTCTGAATTTTTTGACAGTTTTGTAGCTACTATAATTTCAAAGTTTAAATTTTTCTTGATTTACAAATGATTAACGTTAGAAAATTTTTTGAACTTGGTGGGAGATCGCATAGAAGCTACATTTTAGAAAAGTTACATTTTAGAGAAGTTACATTTTAGAGAAGTTACATTTTAGAGAAGTTACATTTTAGAGAAGTTAAATTCTAGAAAAGTTAAATTCTAGAAAAGTTAAATTCTAGAAAAGTTAAATTCTAGAAAAGGTAAATTCTAGAAGAGATAATTTCTAGAAAAGTTACATTGTAGAGAAGTTAAATTCTAGAAAAGTTATATTTTAGAAAAGTTAAATTCTAAAATATTTAAATTTTGTTTATTTTAATCATGATTTAGATGTAAAGAGTAACGTTTTGTATCTTGGGGGTTTGAAGGATATTATTTTCAATTTCGCAAAGTGCTTCTTGACACTGAGTACTAAAACGAAAGCAACGTAAAATGTTATGCAGATATACGAGTCAAAATTAAATTTTTACAACGCATTGCATAAGTTATAACACAAATCAAAATTCACCTCTCCGCAGTGATTGCTTATATTACGTTCACTTTAATCTTTCATTGATGATCGTGATATGTTTTTAAGTTACTCGTGATATATCCTACATCTTTTCAGATCATCATTAGTGATAAAAGCGCGAAGAGAGTTTTTGAATGCTTAATAGTGTTATTATAAATGCACTAAATACTACAATGATTGTCAGACCGGTTAAATGAAATATCTTATTTGCAACATATTAATGGAGATCATGATAGAACATTTAAAATGGCTCATTTATCGAGACCGTGCAGTTGCGAAATAACGGGAAAACTGTCTTAGCATCAACAGCTTCATTAATTCTAAAAGGCGATTTCAAAATCTGTTAAAACTAGACATAGATTTAGGTTCAAAAAATCAATGGATGAAGAAAGCAATAAAACTATGATGAGAGCAGTTGAAATGCATGATTTCTTCTGAAGGAGTTTTGTAATTGGTTACTTTCTTTCTTTTCAAGATTTTGCAATTTGGAATGAACTCTCTTAAAATTTCATGAAGATTTAAAAGTACATTAAATGGCTAATAACAAATCAATAGCCATGTTACCGTTAAAGTATATAATGCAGCTATTTTATAGAATATCTAGTTATTCCATGAAATAACTGATGTGTCCGTTAAAGTGTGTATTATGTCATTAATTTGACATTTTAACTAGTTATTCTATGAAATAACTAGGTATTCTATAAATTGATTAATGAGAGACAGTTAAAGTGTAAAACAAGCAATTTATCTAAAATGAATTAACTAGGTATTCTATAAATAAACTGATGATAGGCAATTAAAATGAAAAAGAAGAAATTTATCTAATTTATGCAGGGTATAAATGGTATTTATGGAAATGTTCGTATTAAGCAATTAATTGACCGGAATGAATTGTCGCCAAAACGCTAAACAAGTTCTCTCCCTATGGTCTGGAATACTTCACAAATGTAGTAGGGGTGGAAGGCAAATGTATTTGTCGTACAAGATATATGATATAGATTATTTTACACTTTAACAAGCTGCAGATCGTTATTCTATGAAATAACTAGTTAAACCATGAAATACAAGAGAGTTTTACACTTTAACGGACAAGATCAGTTACTCCATGAAATAACTAGGTATTCTATAAAATAACAGATTTCATACTTTAACGTTAACAGTTACACAAAAAAGTTTCACAATACAAATCCTTTCAAATCCGTTAAATTATGTTTTATTAAAATAGTTTAATAGTCCCTTACAACACTTTTTTTAAACCTTTAAAAGTTATTTTTCTTCATTTAATTAAAGATGCTTTACCCTGGATCTTTTTAGATAAAAAAAATGAGTTTCTCCAATTGTTAAGAAGCTATCATTATGCATTAATTCATTGCAAATTTGCAACAACGATATTTCTAAAAAAAGTGTCTTTTACGTACAACTAGAAATGTTAAACTAACGGAAAATTTCTTTCGTTAAAAACTCTCTCTTACTTTTTTCACAGATGTATTCCTCCAGATACTCCATACTGCGCATAAAAATTTCAATTCAAGTAATCATTATGTAATTTTTTCGTATTATAAACAATAAAATTATGTAAGAGAAAAATTTGGAGTCCCAAGACTTAAACTGGCTCAAATGAGAACATACTTAATGCAAGGCGTCTTCTTTCCTCTATTTAGTGATTTATTCAAAACATTCGTTACAAACAATTTCTCTGCGGCTTTTTAGTTAATTTTCAAAGTTCTATCATTAGCCTTTGATCGAAACGTTCCGTCTAGACACAATCTAGACATCGATTCGACTTTCATCTTCGTGACAAAAAATCACTTCAATGTGACGAAATTTCTATTAATACGGTAACTGTGGCTTGTGGCCTATTATCTTGAAACTTGTAAATTACTCAAAATTATTTGCAGAATTAATAAAATTTAAACATTATCGGGGTGGGGGGATTAATTTAGCACTCCCTATATTTGAATACTCACGATTCTCTATTTAGGTATCATTTAAATATTTTTCTCTATCGCAAGTAAACCGATACTTAACAACCAGAAGGTAAGATTGTAAATACCACTTTAAATAGTTACAAATTTATCAACTACTTGAATTTTTAAATATTTTCAACGCTACTTATTTTTTTTCCTGAAAGAAGAAGGAAAAGAAATGAAAAAATAAATCTGTATCTTGTAACCTCAGAACAATTCTGCTAAGACATTGGAGCTTAAGAATAACAGTAAGATATCCTACTGTATAGAGACTACCGATATAAACTCTAACATATGTTGCACAGAATTTGAGCTTGTTACTTAGTGTCGAGGGACAACATCAAAAACAAACCGCAGTTAATAATTTTCAACTTCAAATCGCTTGATTTAATTTGATGAGTAGTCTGATCTCTAAACAGTTTTTGTTTTACACAGTGTAAATGTATTTAAAACTAGTTTTGTGCAAAAAAATGAGGTAAAGAAAAAAAATCTAGTTTTTCCATGCTTATTAAAATCAATTTCTTTTGTCCTCTTATGTTTCCCAAATTTCCTGAAAAGATTTTTTCTTCTTCAAACATTGCAAGATAACAAAGGATCCCCGCCTTCCAGGGATAATGGTGCGCCGCCTCAAATGCTATGGAGTACCCCCAGAACAAGATCCCCCAAAATAAAATCCAAAACTTTCTCAAATTACCCGATACCTAAACATTTCAATGGTGCAGTCTGCACTATGGGTCACGCCCCCCTCATAAGGGGGCACCCCTGAAAGAAAATAATTTAGGTAGCTGACTACATTTAATAACCGCCGATAAATATTACGATAAGTGAAATGCATCCATTATAAAGTTTCAACTGCTGGTAATAATTCTATTTTTATACTCCGTATCTACCTGCATTTTACTCCCTACCATTACCCACCTACATTTGTTCTTCTAGTGTCATTTTAATTTTTCTATTGTTCAAAGTAATTTGCATTTTTCACGCCGATGTTAATCGAAAAGAAACAGCTCTCTGTTCTTATTGAGCAGTAATTTGCTTTGTGTTTAATTACAAAAGTTTTACATTATGACTCCACATTTTATAGCTTGCGTTTCACACAAATTTTAGAAACAAATTTTAGCACTTCCAAATTTCATGAAAAGAATATCATTACTTTGTAAGTCGTCTTATTCCTAAACTTAGATCTCATTTTAACGAGGTGGTCGTAAAGACCCCAAACAAAAAGAAATCAAAGACTACCTGAATCCTTCCCGCGCACGCGTTTCGAGATTTTAACGACCTAGGATTCCATTCATGTCTCACTCTTTATGATTCCCTTGTCAACAGCTCGCTCATGAGGCAATTTACTTTTCTGAGGGCTTAAGCCCGAAAAAACCTTCCCCCACCAAGGATAAAGAGAACTTCCTCGTTAAAACTTACCGTTTCTATTTCTTCGTAATTTGAAAGTTTTACTTTTTCTTCTGAGTATCATCATTAAACGCGTTTAATTCAATCTTCAAATTGAAACAATGTTTTTGACTGAGAATCACAACTGTTGTGAAAACAGAAACTATTGTAATTAAATTGCTGTTGTTATACATTTGTTAAGGATGCATGAAAATCTTTGCTCTATAATCTGGGGACGTTATATCCATGCCTCTATTAAAACATCATTGCTTTTATTGTCGATGTATTAGGGTTGATGTTTCTCAAAAATTTACATTTTGCATTACATTTTTTTCACCGAAATTGATGTTTTGTCTGTAAACATAACAAAATCATTAAAATATATGATAGCTATGTTTATGAAAATGCTGTTATTGTGAAAGTTATAGCATTAATTTGTAATATTAGCATATATCATAGTGAAAAGAATTTTCTATGATTAGTTTTTTCCAAAGTAAATTCATTGTAGCAAGTACACTGAGGTTGTAATACATTTGTTAAGGATTCATAAAAACCATTGCTCTATTATCCAGGGATGCTATATCTATGTCTAAGTCCATGTTCTTGTTGAAACATCGTTGATTTTACTGTCGATGTATTAGGGTCTATGTTTTTTAAAAACTGACGTTTTGCATTAGACTTTTTTTCACCAGTATTAACTGTTTATCTGCAAACGTAACAAAATCATTAAAATATATGATCGTTATACCTTTGAAAATGCAGTTATTGTGAAAGTTATAACATTAGTTAGTAATAGAGGCGTCTGTTATAGTGGTAAGAATTTTTGACGATTAATTTTTTTAAAGTAGTCTTAATTTCAGTAAAAGAGCTTTTCGTTCCCGTCAGTTGTAATTTGCCGATATTGGGCGCTACAATCATTATAATTTTCTCCATAGTCTTTGATTTAAAGCATTTAAACTACAGTATGTTTTATACCTGATAGTTAGTACGATGATAAATATCTGATTTTTTTTTTTCATACTATCTATGAATTTAATTGTGTTCAAATATAACTTGTATACCTCTTTTTTTTAGCTTTGTTGAAAGTAAATGCTATTGTAAATATTTTTTCGTTTTAAAAAATTATATTTTGTGTAAAGCAGTTTGAACACGAAACGTAATTGTTCTAGTTATTTTGTACTAAACGTTTAAAATCTGATTTTACGTTGTAGTATTATTCAAACGTGCAGTTAAAACATCTTTTCTGAAATGAATCTGATTTTTTTCAAAGCAAGTAAAACACACCCACCTACACATACACACACGAATGTACATATCACATTTTTTTTCGTAAATGAATACTCGTAAAGAGCTAAGTGTTTCAGAAAAATTCGAAGATTTTTCAGAGTAAAATGGTGTGAAGTGTATCAATTCAAGAAAATTTCCGAAATCGAAAATACGAATCAAGTAGTCGTATAAGATGTCACAACAAAATGTCACTCAGAAAACGGAATAAATTTGCAAATGAAAATAAAATTTAGAAGCCTATAGCTCACTCCATAAAAAAAAATAACAACAAATAAAACTTATTAAGGTGTGTTGAGATGATAGAACCAAACAAAGTAATCGATTAAAAAAGAATGCATTCTTATACAATTAATTTCAGTATTGTTCTATTGTACTACTAAATGCATAACCTTTTCTCAGAAATATAACTAAAATTTCTGGTATGAGCTTGAAATTATGGTCCACCTTGCACTATTTTTTACGGTAAAATCGTCTTTTAGATTTCCTGCGATTAAACGTGCTAAAAAGTATAAAATATATCCTTTGAATTTGAGTTGCATTTTTTTTCTTTTTATAGGCGCATTTAAAGCAATAAATATCAAAAATTATACAATAAAATAAAAATCTTTTTTTTGATAACACTCTTAAAAGAAACGGGTGATTTGATATCAACTTCAGAAAAACTCAACAGTCTCCTACTCGATAAAGCTTTATATCTTTTTAAAAAATTATAATTAACTAAAAAAAATCGCCCGTCAAGGTATGACGGGTGAAAATTGCTTCAACATTTGAACGAATCCATTCCTGTTTAGTGATATTTTGATAGTTGAAATCTTAACTTTAATAGATAAAACCTGAACCCCAGAGTTCATTGATGACCACTACTTCGTTTCTTCATTCTCCTTAAAAGACAATCTTACCCGTAAAACAGTTACCGGTTCCAGCTCAACTTCGTCACAGAAAAAAAAGCATCTCTTTTTATGTCAAACACTACCAAAAAATACTGTCAAATTATCATGTTATGACGCGAGTTTCATAGTTGATGACGTCAGGAGAGTTACTCTATCAGTGAGTTAGTGTTTTTTTTTTTTTTTAAATATATATGAGGATACCACATTACAAATTAGCTTCAAGAATATTTTTCTTAGTTACACATCAGACTACGTTTGAGTCTGAAAGAGCAAAAAATGCTCGATATCCTTATTCAACCGCTAACTTTCAAAATTTCCGACTCCAAGCTATCACATCTTTCCATCAACCTCTGGAGGTCCACTTTTTAAAGAACAGTTTTACCAAAAAGTTTCCATCAAGTTGGTTTTGGGAAAACTTCATTCAAAACAACAATAATTAGTTTCGTTTAACCCCTGATTCATGCATACGCTGATTTCTCCCTTACCAGGAAGCAGCGGAACCGTAATTAGATTCGGGGAGTTTTCAGCCCAGATAATAAATGCAGAAGCTCACAAGGAACGAGATTGAAAACAAGAACGGATATGCCATGATATCCTGGTTTGTCGGTTTTAGGCAGATCCAATCAGACTAATATTTGAAGCGAGGTGGGTAAAACATGCTAAATATCTGTAGCGAAATCATGTATCATTAAATGCTTCAAAAGAGTAAAAAAATGAAATCGTATACGGAAACTCCGGCAAACGAAATAAAGAGAATTATGATCAAATTAATCAGCTTTGTGGTGAAGTCAGAGAAAACTGGAATCTACTGCTATTGAGAATTTCTTTAATGTTGCCGAATATTTTTATGAAAGGTAACTTACTTAAGGAAAGTCTTTTGAAAAGTAATGTAATTGTTACTTGTCGGAAGATAATTAAAAAGGGCAATGTCCTATATTCGATTTATTTCTGATTTTTGAACCAGGTTATTTATTTAATTACCAAAAATAAACACGGCTAAAGAAAGATTTGAACTATTGTCACGTTAATTGCTATCTGCCGTAAATAATAGTTTAAGCCATTTTCACGCATGTTTCCATTTTTAAATGAGATGAGTGAATTTCATTGTAACTCTAGCATAAAGTTGCGAAAAATTTGAAAATTAATTATGTAGTTCTTATGAAAAAAAAATTTGTAAGACCATTAGGTGGACCAACTCGTTACTTAAGCAAAAAACGCGCGAATGAGGCATTTTTGCAAAAAACTTACCAAGATATACATTTCTTCTGTGAAAAATAAAATTTAGTACTATTCACATCGATCGATCTCTCTCTCTCTCAATACTTTTGAATTAATTTAAGCAAACTTAAGTAGAACGCATACTGTTTAGCAAAAATACTACTTCTATACATATTTTTATAAACTTAAACAAGAAGTTCCTTTCGGAAGAAAACGAGCGTACTTTTCGTATACCATCATCAACTTTCTAGCATTTTATCAGTATTCTATGAATTAGCTGAGACTGAAAATTATATCAAACACACTTTTCAGCTTATTTTTAAAAACAAGATGTGCCTCTCGCTTCTGATGAAATAGAAAAGTAAAAAATAAATAAAAGAACAAATAAAGTAGTAGCATCTTTTAAAAAGTACAGCAGTTCTTTTTCAATAAAAAGATATTAAAAACCTTTTTTTAAAAAAAGTTACCATAAAAAGCATATCAAAATTAATACATTTTATCGAAAAAGAACTGCTAGTTTCTCCTTCGTTTGGGTAGCAATAAAACATATAGGGTTTTATTTTTCCTCCGTTGCGAAAATATTTTTTTAAAAAGCACACTCTAGAAAATAAAAAAAAAACTATCTCATAAATAAATAATTTTCTGAAAAAACTAAATCGTCTGCATTGCTCTTTCTTTCTGTTAAAACAACAGCACTCCGAATTTCCTTTTTTTATGGTTGCCAAAAATAAAATAAATTAAAGTTTTGAAATAAAAACAAAAGTAAATCATCTCAACTTTCATTACTTCATAGCAAAATCCAGAGCTGCGGAGTCGTAGATGGAACCCGATTGATTTTGGGGGTAACGGAGTCCGGAGTCAGAAATCGAAGGTTTTAAAATTCATTGAGTCAGAGTCAACCATTTTCCCCCAGAGTTCGTATTTCTGAGAAAGCTGCGGACTCAGAGTCAGATTCAGAGTCGAACTGACTTTGGGGGTAAAGGAGTCGAAGTCGAAGGTTCTAAAATTTTAAGAGTCAAAGCTTAACAACGCAGCCGTTGTAAAAATATTCGTGCTTTTTGCCTTTTCTTTTTCATTTTTGATGGGAAAGTATACTGAAAAAGATGTGTTATGAAATAATATGAAATTAAATAATATTTACTAAAATATATATTCAGTAAAACTTAGATTTAACAGTAAGCAATGATTCCTAATTCTTAGAAAGTAACCATGATGAAGCAGTTGTTTAATGGTAATGTTTTTATAAGTGATTATGATATTACGTTTTCGATATCTTGGTAAAACAAAATAGTTTTAAATGGCATGGTAAGAATGTGCAGCTCGGGAAAGAGAGCAGGGACTAAATTCTACAGAAAACGAAAGTAAAATTTAATTTTCAAAAATACTTAATGGCAGTATCTAATTCCCAAAACTTTGTTTTATGTTTTCTTTACAAGCAATTATGCTATTCTTTAAATAAAAAGGTATTAAGCTTTTAGAAAATTGCAATGTAAATAATTAGGTTAGATATACGTTGTAATTGCAGAATTCAGTTCATGAAGAAAGCGACGACAAAACTGTTTTTAAAAAGAATATTAAAGTTTCGATTTCAATTTAAAAAACATTATATATATATATATATACAAATTTTTGTAAATCACAATCAAGTAATATTGTAATATTAAACTATTTTAATCGAAATTTCTGGATAGAAAATGGAAAATACTTTTTTTTTTGCATCTCTAGATGTACATAACAGTAATGAAAACAACAATATATTTTCGTTCAAATGTAAAAGCATTTCTGCATCCCCTTTTACAGATAATACGAATAGGAAATCAGGCAATAATTGGTTTTCTTTCTCCTCGAGGCCTTGGGCAGAGAGAGGCTGACGATTAAAAACTGAATCACTGATTGGTTTTGAATGAAATTATGGACAACGTATTTTGCTCAGTTGTTCACTCCTTCCTCATTCCCATTATATGCTAAATTTTCCCCCTTGAATTCTACTTTCCACTGAGCTGGGTTCAGCGTTGGTCGTAGCGAAAAAGGGAGAAGTGTGTTTTCAGTTTTATTATTATTATTTTATTTATATATAATATTAATATTGATGTACCACCAGTTTTGAAAATTTCTATGTCCATAGAAATCGATATCTTGATATCGATCTCTTGAATTAAGTGATTATAGTCAAAAGGTTTTCATCGAATTTTTTTAGCATTCATTGATTTGTATTCTTAAGCTAATGTAAGGTTATATCAGCCTTAGAATAGTCTGAAAAAGGGGGGATTTAAGTATATATTAATTTTGCAAGGATTTACACTTTGAATAGAATGTAAAGTTGTCGTGAATGTAAAAAACTGTTTGATGGGTTTCTGCTTCTCTGGCCGTTTAATAAACCTTTTACAATGGTTTTCAACAATTTGATAACCGTTTTGAAACGTTTATGAAACAGTGACACGTTACGTGGGCTATCAGCATATCAGCAAGCTATGTGAGACACCATCTGTGTGATGCTAGGGTTATATATATATATATATATATATATATATATATATATATATATATATATATATATATATATATATATATATATATATATATATATATATATATATTTTTTTTTTTTTTTTTTTTTCCCCGAGTGTATAAAAATTAGTTTTTTAAAAGATTTTATCTGTCGCAAAATTTCTTCGAACTAGAAAAAAAATATTGCAGATCAGTATTATAAATAGCCTAATAATCGTAAGTTTTGCGGAAAAAAGCATGTCTTATTTTTTGCTTCACGTTAGACTTTCTTAGTCGTATGACTGTCTGCTTATTGTTTAATTAGCTCATGGCAAAATATTAGTTATGGCAAAGGAAAATCTTCTAAGATTAAACAATGTGACATTTTTATTTAGCCTTAACAAAATTTTAATTAAGGCGCTAATTTTCTTGAAGAAATTAAAAATACGAATTTTAGTCATTAAATATATAAATTTTCTCTTTAGTTATCATATTCTATGTCATTTTTAATCAAATTTATATTTCGGAATTAACATAGACAAATTTATCATTTATCAAATCATATTTTCATGTGACGAGTAGCTTGTGCTCTAAGAAAACTGTTTTCAATATCATAATTATAATGAGCATTCAAATATATTTTGCTTTTTTTTAAATGAATTTAGCTCCTTTATTAACCTAAATAAAATAAATTTAGCTTAAAATTTAATTTATATAGTTTTTCAAGCATATTTTTCTATTTGTTCAGTTTAAGAAAGTCTTGAAATTATAACAGGACTTTATTTGCTTTAAACATGTTTTTTCTTTTAAAAAGTAACTAAAATATATCAAATTTAAACTTAAAAAAAAAAAAAACACCGCCTTAAAAATGCTTTATTTTTAAAAAGTCTCATTGTAGATCATTTTCCTGCTGTGTGAAAATTATGAAAAATAATATAAGTGTCATCACCACTGAGAAAATTATTTGAAATGTAATAAATAATTACCCAGAAAAATAACGTAGAAGAAATAGATAAAGAAAAAGTTGATTCAATGAGTGGGGGGGTTTTTTTTTTTTCATGGCAGCATGGTTTTGAGTACTAAAATGTTCTTTTTTTCTAATACAGTGAAACCTGTGTAAGTTGACCACTTGCGGTGCAGTACTTTGGTGGTCAACTTAGACAGGTGATCAACTTATAAAGGGGGTAATGATTTTTTTTTTTTTTGTCATTTCTTGCACCATGTATTTATTTTTTGACTAATTGACACTTACTATTTCCGTTCAACTCACTTTCATTGTTTAACATTACTTTGAAACCATAATTTAAAATATTATTCAAAAAGTTTTAGAGGTTATTTTCTCAGAATGACGTATAATGTGTCATGTAAATAATATAAGTGTCATCACCACTGAGAAAATTATTTGAAATGTAATAAATAATTACCCAGAAAAATAACGTAGAAGAAATAGATAAAGAAAAAGTTGATTCAATGAGTGGGTTTTTTTTTTTTTTTTTCATGGCAGCATGGTTTTGAGTACTAAAATGTTCTTTTTTTCTAATACAGTGAAACCTGTGTAAGTTGACCACTTGCGGTGCAGTACTTTGGTGGTCAACTTAGACAGGTGATCAACTTATAAAGGGGGTAATGATTTTTTTTTTTTTTTTGTCATTTCTTGCACCATGTATTTATTTTTTGACTAATTGACACTTACTATTTCCGTTCAACTCACTTTCATTGTTTAACATTACTTTGAAACCATAATTTAAAATATTATTCAAAAAGTTTTAGAGGTTATTTTCTCAGAATGACGTATAATGTGTCATGTAAATAATATAAGTGCCATCACCACTGAGAAAATTATTTGAAATGTAATAAATAATTACCCAGAAAAATAACGTAGAAGAAATAGATAAAGAAAAAGTTGATTCAATGAGTGGTTTTTTTTTTTTTTTTTTTCATGGCAGCATGGTTTTGAGTACTAAAATGTTCTTTTTTTCTAATACAGTGAAACCTGTGTAAGTTGATCACTTGCGGTGCAGTACTTTGGTGGTCAACTTAGACAGGTGATCAACTTATAAAGGGGGTAATGATTTTTTTTTTTTTTTTTTTTTGTCATTTCTTGCACCATGTATTTATTTTTTGACTAATTGACACTTACTATTTCCGTTCAACTCACTTTCATTGTTTAACATTACTTTGAAACCATAATTTAAAATATTATTCAAAAAGTTTTAGAGGTTATTTTCTCAGAATGACGTATAATGTGTCATGTAAATTTAAAATTTCAGTAAATTGATCAAAAAAAATCATTGTTTATAAAAAGTTATTTGATATTAATAGTTCCTAAAAATTCATAATAATCAAAAATAACAAATTTTTCGCTTATTTTTTTTCTCATATACATTTAATACATTTATAACCATGATGATCTACTTTTCAACAAAATAACTCCTTATTGCGCACTTATTAGACACTAGTTTTGGAAATTCCATATGTGTCATCTAATTTCCTCTGGATTTCTCCCTTTTCAATTAATTTTGATATTTCATACTTTTTATCGATCTCAAGTTCAACTAACTTTCTTTTTGAAGCCTATTTATGTAAAACTATAACACAAAGAGCAACAAGCTGAACTCTCATAGTTCTAAAAGGCAGTTGGAAATAAAAATGTCCTATTTCTTAATTCCTTGCACCAGAAATACTGCAATGCAAGTAACTTTTACTCTAGCACAATTCCAGTGTTGCCACAAAATACTGCAACTGAAAAAAACTTTGTACTTTTCTACTGACACATGTTTTCATTGAACGGAGAGTACAAAAGTTAATCTCAAATAGAACAACAAAAGAAAAACAAGTTTGGAGAATAAAAGGGTTCTTAGTAGTTTTCCAATGTGGTTAAACTTACAAGGAGGTTTAGTTATGCTGCAGTTTTATTTAGTTGGTAAAATGCTGGTCTGTCATCAAAAATATTCCTGAAAAGCTATAAAAAAATAATAAAATAAAATAATTTGCTGAATTAAGTTTTGAAAAATAAACCATGTGGTCAACTTACAAAGGGTTTGTTACAATACTCCAAACCAAATTTGGGGTACATTAGTGGTCAAGATAGACAGGTGGTCAAGATAGAAAGGTGGTCAAGTTACAGAGGTTTTCCTTCATTATATAAGATAAGACTGATTCCGTTCCTGACAAAAGCGGTCAACATAGACAGGTAGTCAACTTTACAGGTTTTACTGCATATGAATTCACTACAAAGAAATATTAAGAGATTAACCATCTCAATTGACGAAAGGATGATCTCAATTTATGAAGGGTCACCATTTAATATGTTGACCCCCCCCCCCCCCAGCTTTATCATCTTTTGAAAAATCAGAATATAAAATATTTTTCAACATTACTGAATCTTTTTAGAGCTCTTAACGAAGTTAAAATCAGTAGGTTCAAAAGGATACATCAATAAGTTGAACCAATCAATACAGAGTTCAATCAAGGTTTATTAGCAAAACTACTACCTCATTTTGACTCTTTATACACATGTAGCTACGGCGTTGTAGCATTTGGAGGGGAAACTAACTGGAACTTAAAAATTCAACGATTTGTAATTCAGGGTCAAAATGACAACATGACCTTAAAATGTTTGTGTGTATTAAAGCTATCTTGTGTTTGGTATCATTTGAACTATTTATTATCGACAATCCCCGTGATATGATAACCAGAATCCGTTCTCTTTATGATAACCAGAACAGAAGTTACGACGTTTTTAATATTCTAAATAACAAGAACATCTTCTAAGTCAGTCATTTTCAAATGATTGCACTCAAAACTCACAGCTTCAGATGAAACAGACTAAAACACAACGTTTACAAAGCACAAATTAGCAATAGACAGGAGCTCTCTTCACAACTCTTACTGTTTTAAAACAATTTATCAATACAACATTTAATTTTGAAAGACACTTTTGAGTTTTATTTCATGGAGTGACAATTAATTTAGTGAGAATAAATAAGAAATTTGTCTGAATTGCTACCCCATACTAATAATGTTGCCGATTCCCATACTTGTTCTTGTAAAATCAGTATTTTTCCAAAAAGTTGTTAATTAACAAAAATTTTAAAACTTAACAGTTAGTTACCGATGATTTTGCGTGTGTTTTACCATTCTTTTAGCTAAAGCTTTTAAAGTTTTTTTTTTTTTTTTTCAATTTTAAATAATACACAGTGATAGCATTAATATCAAATGTTTAAATATCAAATGTATCTTATTCACAAAGCATGAACGCTTCTATTTTTCATCTATCTACTCTTTTAATGCCGTAATATAAGCACCATCAAAAATTTTGATTTCTTTTTCGTTTCGATTTGTGAATGCATTTCATGCAACGATGTTTATTAATTCATTTTCCTTTTCATATCACTTCCCAGTACCTTATTTTATTTTTTTTAAATTAAGAGTTAGATTTCGTGAGAAAAAGATCTTCCAACAGAGATAAACAACTTACCTTACTTTCCGTATAATACGAATCCATTTTCTCTTCACTTCAGAGCATCCGTTCTGACGAATTTAAAGTGTGTATCCATAGCAACGAAATGATGCAGGCACGTAATCCAATGAACTCATTGGGGAATACTTCACGCAATGTAAAATCATCTGAAGAATGTATATTCCGAGCCGTACTGAGGGACACAGGAATGAAATATCCAAGTAAATCGAACGTTCATTGCATGACATGGACAGTTGCTCGACAGTCCAATTTTAGCTTCATTGTCTGCGCTTTACATTACATTTGTCCAAGTGGGATTCATTTCCTATTCAGAGCAGACGATAAAATGAGATCTCGTTCGATAAGCAGATGAAAAGCATTGTTTCACAATTACAAACTGCTTAAAATAAATGGTAGCGTTCTTAAACGGTACTTTGTTAAAAAGCCATTTGTCAGTGCGTAGTTTCGTTCTGCGTGAAGTTCTGTCCCATAGATTTTACCAAAATTATTGCATTCATGAAAGGCTATCAAAACTTTCCACATCTGTACTAAAATAAATCTTTTCTTCTTTAAAATAAAGATATGACTATTATGAAAATAGAAGCTTGATTGCTTTTTAGGACAGTTATTGACTTGTCATCGAATCCGATCAAATGCTATCGAATGCATGAGCTTAAATTTTATGTTTGAATGAAAACATTTTTCTACAAAATCATAGTTTCTTGCACTAATTAAGTTCATCAATGGCACTTCAAAAAGGTTATATTAAAAACCTGATATTCTTTAAAATATGAGAGCAAAAGCAATCAATATGTTTAATTCTAACTGAAAACTCATTAGCTTCAGTTTCTGAGATTTTATAAAGCAATTTCTATACAATGTAATACCTAAGCTGCATAAGTTCAAGTTTCTTGCTCTCAAGTTAAACAAAATCGAACATCTTGCTTTCAAGTTCTTTAAATCACAAAACCACTCTTACTTAGCAAAAGAGCGGTCGACAACAGCTACGCAAAATCACACAAACACAAAAAGTGGCACAATAATAAGTTTTCAATGAAATGTCTTTGTATTAGAATACTGTTGTGTGTCATCAAATAGCAATAATGAATAAAATATTTCTAAGCGGGTGAAATTTATTTCAACGATTCATTACTGAAAAAACATCAACTCTCGTGTCGTATGATTGGTGCACATCCACTCTTTCATTAATACAACTTCCTATCTATAACTGCTTTCTATAATTTGGAAACACTGAATTCAAAGTACTTGCTTGGTCCAAAAGGAAAATAATATGTTTTAAAAAAATATTGCACCCGAGCTTTTATAAAGGAAAATAAAAGTATATTTATTTATTTTTAAAGGAATATATATTTTTTTATTATTTGCAGGGCTTTGGTTATAAAATCATATTCATAATAATACTCAGGAGAATTTTAAAAAAATTAAACATTTTCTATTTGATTGCTTTCAACCATTTAGTTTGAAGAAATTCACGCGTTTCATTGCACTAAACACTTGTTGCACAGAACCCACGATCTCAAACAATTTAAGAAAGAGAGCTAGATACTCCCTCCACCGACATCCACGAACGAGACAGAAAGTAGCATCACCACACAAGCACAGTAACCAGTAACCCACTGAGGAAGAACAGGCAATCACCTCTATCTACGAACTGTCAGAATTACACCTCGTGAGAAATGGAGTCCCTGGTCGCAAAGCGTGTGAGTGGCATGAACAGTTTTCCTAGAGGCTGGGGAGAAAGTGTTCGAATGGTAAACACGAAGTTCCAACGTGTGTTCGAACCCTCCCCTCTCTCCGTCGTTGTGGGGATGAGTCGATTGAGTCGTAGGGAAGAGTGTATCTGGATATCGTCAAGATGTTTGATCGCAGAAGATGGATGGAACTTTCGTCCACCGTGATATTTTTTTCCCTTCAGAGTTGGAAGATAGAATTGCGCATGCAAAGTTTCCCATGACCTTTTTTTTCTGTTTCACGCGTGATTGCTAGCGATAGCCCTGAAGAATAACAGCTATATTTTTCTGAAAAACGAAAAGGTAGATCATTCATGACAATAAGCACTTAAAGGACGTGAACGGAGAAATTTTATACAGACTTACGTCAAGAGAAATTGTTTTTTTTTTTTCTAAATATTTTCAATTGCTTCAAAAATGTGACTATTATATCAAAATTAATCAAACATAATCGCATTAAGAGCGTGAGTTAAAGCATAAACAGGGCATCCCGAACTTCGAAGGACGGAAATTCCTAATCTGCTAAACGAAACTCCAAATTTTGCTGAATGATAAAATACGGGTATGCACACATTATGCAGGGGTATGCACACACATCACGTACGGGTATGCACACAATGTACAGTCAAACCACCGATTGTATGGAATTGGCAAAAGTTCAGTTAAAATGAGTCTATCAGAATGAGGAGGAAAAGTAAAAATTTATGCACGTGTTCTGCTTATTTTAATGACACTCTGCTTCATTTAAAGGTTAGCATACATCTGCAAATGCTGACGTCCCTAAAAACTAATAGATGCATCCATTTCCGCCTGTAAACCGAATGTTGGCCTTACCATACAATCCGTGGTCAGACAGTAGGTGCATCTTATGAAAAAAAACATTCTTTTTTTTTAATGCAATAATGTCCCCAAATTTGCCGAGTCATTTTTAAAAAAAATGCTGAATAAGGAAATTTCTGGAAGGCCACACTGAGCTCTCCTGATCTCCCATCGGGGCGAAAAATAAATATTGAGTTGAAACTTTGAAAGACGAAATAAACGGTATATAGATTTGTACAAATAGCCTTTTTACCATATTGCTTACAATTCTTCTTCTATCAATTTTTAATTTAATTGCTACTAGCTGCTTAAGAATTAACCTAAATTTAAAAGCTATTAAGATTAACTGCAATTTTTAAGTGCTGCAATCAACAAATTATATACTTAATTTTGACAGAAATAGTCTTTAGATTAAAAAAACATTTTTTATATTGTTTAAAGGTTTTTTCTTATTTCTTTTTATAATGTCCTGGTTTGTATTAGGACAAAAGTAAAACTCAGAAATTTTGTTTATATATAAAAAGGTATTTTGTAGTGTTTATTTTAAAAATATATTTCAAGTGTGCTACTGCAGCAATATTCAGTGTTTTGCTCGAAAATTAACACTATCTCTCTATTTTTCCAATATTGACAATTATATCTCTCACCCAGAAAACTTCTTACACAAGTCAAAGCATCAAGAGGACCTAAGCAGATAAAATGCACCGCAACTTTCCCGTTGTTAACCCTCGGGGGGTCGATTGATATTGACTGGAACAAACTATTGGTCCAAGAAGTCTCCAAGCACTGAGAAAGCATTCCCCCGTCTCATCAGCAAACCACATGAGCTGAGAGAAGGAATGGGGGAGAGCTCGATGCGTCGTGTAATGGGGTTTTATCGGAGGCCGGGGCCATTTCCTATGTCCGGTGACGGGGGAATCAGCAGAATTCGGGATGTAATCATCATAATGGATGCTGTCTTTTAGCACAGATAAAACAGAGTAGTACTGTAGAGTAGGATCGAGCAGTTTCACGCAACCATCGATTTCATCAGCATGGATCTGTTAATGACAAATAAATGCAACAACTAAATGACGGTAATCCATTTTGAGGGAGTTACTGGATTAGGACCAAATATAATGAGTAAATTATTTGCTTTAGACTACAAATTGTACATCTAGTTCAATACCGCCATAAGAGAATATTTTTAACTTTTAATTTTATGGTGGTATCGCAGTGTTAGCATATACGGTTGAACCTCGATAACTCGAAGCTTATAACTCGAATATTTTTTTACCTCGAAGTTTTCACCGGGTCCCAAAATCTTGAGACTGTTGTGGAAACTTCCCCATAACTTGAACTACCAATAACTCGAACATTTTAGCCAGTCCCTTGGGACTTTGAACTATTGAGAGTTTACGTATACTGTACTTTGAAATAAAATATAGGGCCACAAGTGATTAAGTTAAATTAAAGCACTACAATGCAGCCAGAAAATCAAAAACTAAAAAAATTCTCTTATAGCTACGTAGAGCTGGATGTACAAAATATAAATTCAAGTTGCAAGTATTATGCAAATAATGTCATTTCAATCTAGTGAAAAGTAATAAAATAAAAATCATAAACAGGAGACATTTTTTTTTAGAATTATTTCAAAAAAAAAGGGGAAAAAAACTTACTCGGCAAATTTTGGCGAACATAAGGTATTTAGTTTATGGACCACTTCAAAAGCGCACACGCAAACACACATGTTTACATGCGTACTTGTGTGTGTAAAACGGATTAAGCTCTCCCATAGTTACTCTCAGAGTAAAAAAGAGATTATATACTTATTAGAAGTTTGATAGGATGTTTGTACCAATGGATTACATTTCGAGCTTTATGTAAATTTTCTCAGAGGAAAATACAATTTTAGTAACAAAAGAAAAAAAAAGCAATTAATTTTTATTTTTTCAATTTACTAAGGAAATAGGTGCTTCAGATAATAATGAAGTTTGTTCGTTCAGTCCATGGCCGCAAAAAAAATGTTCAAAGGGGAATATCTACAGAGCGTGATGTACTTTCCATAAAATTAAATAATATTTCTAGGAGTCTAAACAGAAGTACTGAGTAAAAAAAATTTACAAAGCAATAGGGTAGACCGGGGCACGTTTACGCTTTGGGTAAGTTTACGCAGAGCCCTTTTTCAAAAAGAGTTATAACTGGAGAGCCAACAATCATAGCAGATTGATGCTGCTCCCTAGCAAATATTCTCACAGGTTTTTGAGCATCAGTCTAGCTTCGGTTTAGTATGAGAATAAGAAAATCTGTTTTCTACCAAGCCGAGTAAATTTTGTGCTGAACGTTTTGAAGTTTATTGTGATTGAATAATACTTTGCTAAAATCAAATAAACACATAAAAATAGCAGAATTTTGCCCTTTTTTGACAATTATAATTATACTAGCAAAAATACCCGACGTTGCCTGGGTCAGAAATAAATGTAAGAAACAATCGCTACGTCCTTTCGTTTTCTGTTTTAACTGAAAGAACTCAAAACATGTCACTTTGACGTGATTAAAAATCGAGCTCCTTCCTTACCCATTAAAGTAAAATAGCAATAAGTATAAAGAACGAACGAATATTCATTTAGAAACCAAAGCACGAATTTAAGCATATAAAAATTTAAAGAATTTCCAAAATATGAACTAACAAAAACAAAGATCATTGAAAAAACCGCGTTATTTAATTAAATAGTACACACTCAAAAGGAAAAAAAAGCTCTCTACTATGTTTCTTTAAGGATGCAAAAAGTAGAGTTTCCAAATGTTTAAACGACTTTAAACTCATGTCTGCTCCGGAGAAGCCTTGATTCAAAATTTTCATTATAATTACTTTTATTATTGCTGTTGTTAGGCAACGAATTTTTGTAACAATGGGTTTTATATTCGCAACTCCAGTGCTCGAATACGCTACCTTGCGGTGATTACCAATACTAAAGAAAAAGGTAAAACATTCCATTCCACGAGTTTTCTTTGGGGTAAATTTGCGGCTTCAAGCAGTTTGTGGTGTAATGTAATTTCAGAAGAATAAAAAAGAAAGCTTCGCACAAATACGATGAAAAAGTATTGTCATTCACTAAACGTCAAAGCAAGTTATAAGTTATGGCATTTGTTTGTTTCACCTTTTTTCATCCGCCATTAGACAGTGGCTGCTACGCCCCCAATAATTTATTGGAGTTGCGAATTTAATTATTTAATGGGGAAATGATATGAAATTTGCTGTTTTCCACCATAACTTTTTACAACTAAGTTTTTAAGGAATAAATTACAGACTAAATTGCTCCCTCATAATGTATCTATCTATGGTGAAAAAATGGTTAAAATCCGTCCAGTAGTTTTGAAGTTTATCCCGGACATCCGGACAGATATTATGTATAAAGATGAGGATGCAATTCCTAAGAAAGCAATGTCATGCTTGCTCCAGAGAGGCCTTGTTTCAAAATTTACATTATGATTACTTTTAATATTGTTGTTGTTAAGCAACGAATTTTCGAAACAATGGGTTTAGTCTTTAATCATTTGATGTGGAAATTACATGACATTTACTGTTTTCGATCACGACGTTCTTAGACTAAGTTTTTTAGCGATAAATTATAGCCTAAGTTGTTCCTCGATTATGCAGCTATCTATGGTGAAAAAATGGTTAAAATCCCTCCAGTAGTTTTGAAGTTTACCCCGGACATCCGGACAGAGATTACCCCTTTATGTATAAAGATGAGGATGCAATTCCTAAGAAAGCAATGTCATGCTTGCTCCAGAGAGGCCTTGTTTTAAAATTTTACATTGTGATTACTTTTAACATTCCTGTTGTTAGGCAACGAATTTTCAAAACAATGGATTTTATATTTAATCATTCAATGGGGATATTACATGAAATTTGCTGTTTTCCACCATAACTTTTGAAATCTAAGTTTTTAAGGAACAAATTATAGCCTAAGTTGTTCCCCGATTATGTAGCTATCTATGGTGAAAAAATGGTTGAAATCCTTCCTGTAGTTTTGAAGTTTACCCCGGACATCCGGACAGAGATTAGCCCTTTATGTATAAAGATGAGGATGCAATTCCTAAGAAAGCGATGTCATGCTTGCTCCCGAGAGGCAGAGAGGCCTTGTTTCAAAATTTACATTATGATTACTTTTAATATTGCTGTTGTTAGGCAACGAATTTTCGAAACAATGGGTTTAATCTTTAATCATTTGATGTGGAAATTACATGACATTTACTGTTTTCGATCACGACGTTCTTAAACTAAGTTTTTTAGCGATAAATTATAGCCTAAGTTGTCCCCCGATTATGCAGCTATCTATGGTGAAAAAATGGTTGAAATCCCTCCAGTAGGTTTGAAGTTTACCCCGGACATCCGGACAGAGATTAGCCCTTTATGTATAAAGATGGACAAAAAAAGTTTTTTTTTTTTTTTTTTTTTTTTTGCACGGTACAAATAAATCCGAACTTGCCGATGGGGCACGTTTACGCATTTTCATCGGGGCACATTTACGCTTTTTCTTACTGTGTCTTACTACTGTCTTACTTATAAATGGCCCTCGGACGCTTTTTTTTGCTCTGTACTGTTTCAAACCTTTAGTATTTTCAGGTCATTTAATTTTTAAAATAACTATTTATTTTAAATTAAGTAAAAGATTCATATCTTATAGCTTACAATCATAGAGTGATGCCTTCATGCTTGTTCAACTTTAACTTTATACACTATTCAACCTCTGATACATTTTCTTTATTTTAAAGATGGTAAGACATTACGTTCAAACAGAACCACGTTAGATGTCAAAATAATGAAAAGGTTTATCAATAATCCAAGTATTTTTCCCAGTAAGCCTTCCACATCATCACATATGGACTACCCCAACTGAGACCATTTGAAAAAGTAGGACCAAAGCTTAGGAACCACGAAAGGAAAAAAAAGAGGATGCTTACAATCCTAACTGATACTCCGATTAAAAAAGCCCTCAGACAAGAGTAGTTAGAAGCTACAAAGAAAAGAACAAAAATTGGCAGAACAAAACAAAAAGGAGAAATTACTTTTAAATTTACAAGTTTCTATTGAAGCAGAAATAGAAGATATCAAAGAAAAAAGTATGAAACCGAAACATGCGACAGGGAAAAGTTCGTACACTCGAAAAAGGAAATTAATGAACGATTATGTTTAAGAAGTGGAGAATTGCGCTTGCGTCTATTGTTTGAAAGAACACAACCAATCGAAAAAAGGACAAGACAGGGTTCAACGTCTTAGATGTCAAAACGCACATCCAAGACAAGTATGTGAAAAGAAATACTTTATTTTTGTTAGTAAAATCTAACAGTGATGAAAAAGATGACTAAATAGTTTCTGTTTTAAATTAGCAATAAGTTCTATGATTTTATTTTAGCCTATAAAATGTTTTTTACTTAATTATTTGTGATTTTCATATTTTTAAAGTGTCTTAAAATAAATAAAATATTTGAATTTGGTTAATAAATCTATTTCACTTACTATTTAATATCATTTTTATTATGCGTGAACACGCCCCACTCGATGCGTAAACTTGCCCTGTTTTCGGGGCAAGTTTACGCAACCAACCTAGACTCAAAAAAAATATTTTTTTACGGTTAAAAACACAAGCTGAGCAACAATTGAATATACAAATTTTAACTTCATTAACTGCTTCATAAAACCACAATGTCTAAAATTTCCTAGGTTCAAACATAAAAATTTGAAAATTCATTGAAAAAAATTCTCGTAAATGTGCCCCAGTCTGTCTACCCTACAGTCGTTTTTAAAGATAAATTAGATGAAGTAACAACTCTGCTTAAGAATTTCATTTTATATAAAGCAGTTAATAAATTCTCGTGTGATAAACGTACTAATATACAAAGTAACCATATGATGCAAAGTATTCCTGTTTTTTTTTTTTTTTTTTTGAATAAATACAGATCAAATACAGCTTCCTGTTGAATTTGACAGAGTACTTAAGGATATATTAAACTGCGTGTGCTACAGATTCTTATTAGCTCCACCTAAAGAACTTACCAACAGCCGATGTATCAATGAACTGTGTGCTTTCTCATTAAATATTATGAAATAGTGTTGATGCCATCATAATGTGCCAATATCTGAATTTGAAACAATAGAAAATCAGAATTATGAATGTTGGGGGTTCATAGATGTGATGCCAGGGGAAATCCGAAATTAATTTTTTTCGGGAGGGCGGAAATTTTCATTTTGTCGAATCGAGCTCTAAATCTTGCCAAATGATGATAAATTTGCTAAATGAAATACCAAATTTCGCCGGATGATGAGAATTTTACCGAATGAATCTCCAAATTTCAACGAATGATGGCAGTTTTGCCGAATAGAACTCTCTAAACTTTGCCGAATGGTAATTTTGCCGAACAGAACTCCAAATTTTGCCGAATATGATAACTTTGCCAAATCGTCAGACGAAATTTGGCTAATAAGGATACTTTGGGTGACCTCACTGACCTCCTGTGACCTACCATCGGCACGCTCCTGTATGAAGAAATCTTTAGATTCTGTTGTTTATCCTCCTAGTTATTGTCTCCTAGATATAGATGGAAAATATGTGTATCATGTGTTTATTATTAGTGCGATAGATGTCTAACGAAAGAACTACGATTTTGATAACAAATATTTCATTTTTCTACGCATTTCTCGCAGAGGTCTTTTTAATGTCAGACGCTACATGGGTAGTTTTTAAATTTGTCAGAAAAAGTAGTTTAAAATAAAAAAATTTTGAAAAAAAAATAGAACCGACTTCAAAATTGCTCTAAAAAGTGAAAAATAATTTTATTCTTTAAACACCATCGATAATACTTTTAAACATAATTTTTGAAGTTGGCGCAAAAACGATCGATAAAATCATTCACAGCCATAACTCAACTACAAGTATAAACTTAACCACGTCTAGTTTCTTCACTACCACATGCATTACGCACTGATGACAGCATATTTGAGTAACGATATAAATGTTTCGTTCCTAAGTTTGGATGATTTTTTGATAAAAATATGAACGAAGCATGGTTACAATGGATTTTACTTTTTGTTTTTGCGCCAACTTCAAAAATTATGTTTAAAAGTATTATCGATGGTGTTTAAAGAATAAAATTATTTTTCACTTTTTAGAGCAATTTTGAAGTCGGTTCTATTTTTTTTTCAAAATTTTTTTATTTCATTCTTTTTAGTGTAAATGTAGATATTTCAGTAAAAGTAAGAAGTTACCTAGTAAGAAGTGCGGCTCGATATCACTGTATTGCTTTAAAAAAGCCTTTATTCAAAATTATCATTACAATTACTATTAATGTTACAGTTATATGGCACCAAACTTTTATAACAATGAGTTTCATATTGTCGCGTAGATGAAGATAGCGAAGACAATGTGAAAGTCAAATGAAGCGAATACTCGTTAGTCTCAACTCGAGATCTTTATTCAGAACCACGAATGAACGTTACATCTCCTTATATACAACTTGAAAAAGTGCTGGAACTTTCCAGACTTGAAAAGATACAGAAATTAATAGAACATTCGAGAAAATACGGGAAACAGTAGAAACGAAATTTTAGTAAAATTCACTTTGTCCTAGACGGGATTTGAACCCGGGTTGCTCGTGTGGGAGACGAGAATTCTACCACTGAGCCACCGTTATCCACGGATGAAAAGAGCGAACTTCGCTACGATATGATTTTAATCATTTAATAGGGAAATTTACAGTTTTTTGCCCATAACTTTTTATCTAAAGAACAAATATGGTCAAACAAAGTAATGGGACCTAAGTTGAGCCATCCTCTATCCATTAAGAAAAGAATCATCAAAATCGGTTCACTAGGTGAGACGCTATGAGTGGACAAACAAAAAAAAAAAACATACATACGGTATGAACTGATAACCGCCTCCTTTTTGAAGTCGGTTAAAAAGACACATATTTTAACACGATTTCCGTTTCAAAACAGCTTTCGTAAATATCTTCCTGTTTGTTCCACTTTCTTTTCTTACGCTTTTCCCGAGTTAAGAAACGTAAACTAATAAAATGCATTGGACATATGCTGTCATTCATCTAAATCTTGTTGACATCTTAAACACACATTTCAACTGAACATGAAACAGAAGCGTTGACATTCATGTTTGAAACCGATGCTTGGATTACTTCCAAAACAAGCATTGTACCCTAAGAAATTATAAACTAGTTCAGTCGGAATCTTTCTGTGCAATGTCACATGCGGCGATTAATCTTCAAAACTTAACCGAGATTATCAATATAACCCACACTTCTGTGACACTCGTAAATTAAAATCTCTTTGTCTATGTAGAAAAAATATTGTGACTATTTTAGAAAAGAGCACTCTAATGTCCTTAAATAGGTCAAGGCATTAATTATCACAGCTTTTAATAATTCACTAGCCTGCGTGCCCGGCGTTGCACGGGCTACTTAAAAAATGAAAGAGCTGTTCAATTAATGTTTTTGTATTATTCTGACATCAGTTTCTAAAGCGCTAAGGAGTAAATAATTACGCGTAATGCAAGGTTTGCAAAACACCAGTAGAGCATATTTTTGGCAAAAACCTCTTTAACGTTAATCATATTTATCAATAATACAAGTTATGAGTATTTTCAATTAGCACAAAAGATGAAAATATATGCATTCTCAACTATAATATGTGCTCACTTTAAACTGAATTAAATCTGATAGAATATATGAAATATTTATGTACGATTACAATCAGCTTTTTACATAAAATGACACACACTTTTTTGTTGATTACGTGAAACTAAAGCACCAAGACTTATTAAATACCAATAAGCATTAATTTAATATCAAGCCATCAGATTCCAATTAAGCTTTAGTTAAAATCCTTAAAAACAATCTTTTTTGTTCAACTCTGTTTCACTTAAAGAAATCCAAACAATCTTAATTTAACGTGTTCTTTTAACGATACAAACTCTATTGCAAAAATCGAAACAGGAAGGAAAAAGAGATTTATTACAATTCGAAAACTCATCCATGTGACGGTAAAAAGTCCAACAAATTAATCATAATTAGTCGCACATCCTAAATGTACCCAAATATGAGGCCGGTGAATGATAAACTTACACTTCAATCAATAAACATTACTAAAGAAACATTTTTCATATGCTGAAAAGAGTTAAGAACGTTGAATGTGAAAAAATAAGAAAGGACAGACGATAAATGTCCGAATAGAGCAATCAATTTTAAACTAATTAAAAATGAAATTCTAGATGGAAACGTTGTTTTAAGATTTGGACAGCAGCCAAAAAAATCTCTTTTGACACAATTATTAGAATTTTATTTGCTCACCCATATGCAAAATGGCAACAGGAAAGAAATAAAAATTCCTGAATAGCGTTATGTTAATTAATGTTTTAATTAATATCTCCGCTAATTAAAGTCGTACAATTATGAGATTGATCCTATTGTTTTCTTTGGAAAATTTCGAATTGATCGGTATCTCGTTTGACTCCCGATTCGCATTGGTTCTCGAGAAGATCGATCTTCAGACAGACAGACAGACAGACGGACGCGAACAGATTTTAATATTATAGTTGATTGATTAAGTGTTTGATTGTTCAGATACAAGGGAATTCGCTGCACAGTTTTTTCCTTTTCTTGTAATCCTTGTTTTTATATGTATTTTTCTTGATTTTATACTTTGCTAATAGAAAAATGCGCAATTATATTTTTTCACCGCAAAATCACACACAAACTGCACGTTTTTGTAACAAAGATTTTCTCAAAATACTTTGGTTTCAGCAGTTGTTTTTAACAGAGTTTTTCTAGTGAAACAACGTAGTCTGAATCTGGTATATTTTAGTACGACCTATAAGATACTCTAGAATATAATTTTAGTTCATTAATGTATCTCGTTTTTTAATAAAAGTATTAAAGTGATTTCAGCAATTTAATACGAATTATATTGATAAAGGCATGAGAAGATAATTACAATGGTACTTCTAAACGAAATTCCATTGAATGTCTCCCAATTTGTGAATTACGCGATAAATTGGTAAGGCAAGCGACTCATCAATGAAAAGCTCTCGATTCTTTTGTCTGTTTAACCTTAATGTACTTTGTTCTAAGAATTTTTCTTAAAGAACATTTAAAAAACAGTAGTTTTATAGATATTTTGCACATTCAACTTCATGATATTTATCGCAAAAAAATAATCCACACAGATACATAATTTAACTGTGCATATTTTTTGCTTTAAGACAGCTTTCTGAAATACCTTTCTGTTTGTTCATCTTTTATAAGGTTTATATTCAGTAGGTTCATGCAACAGTTTACTTAGTAACAAAGTTTACTTAGCACCAAATCGTTACTAAGGAAACTGCTGCACGAACCTCCACGTATTGTGCTTCCATCTCAACCTATGACGAGAATAGGCAACAGTTATTTTAAGAAACGGGGATATTACATGGCTAAAGTGTATATCGTCGCTTCAGAGCAACAGTAAGATATCTTAATGTTACTCCTGGGATTAGATGTCTTAGTGTTGCTCTGAAGCGACGATATTCTCTTCTGCTCACATCAGAGGTTTCCTTCAAAGCCAAATGCAATATATAAAAAAAATAAAATAAAAATAAAAGTGCCCCTTAGAAACACTTTTGGGAAGTCAGCGTTGATGGAACTCAAGACTTTATTGTATTCATAAAAAGTAGAGCCAGACTCATCTTACACAAGAAAAGGAAACAACCTAAAATATTACTACATAAAACAAAGTGTATAGCTACTGAAAAATGCCTCAAGTTTTTCCTAAACCAAACTGAAAGATTTTAGAAGCACGTTTCCTTTTCAAAGAGACTTTGCGTCGGTTATTAGGTTGTTGTCGTAGTATCCTCTCTTAGTTTATCAAATGTTTCAAAAATTTTCTATCTCTGTCAAAATTGGACACGAGCTGATGGACATTTATCTTTCTTACACGAGTCATAACATCAAGTCTAAGCAGAAAAATGTTGCTATTTCAATATGAGAGGCTTGTGGTTCTACTTTGCCTTTTATCTATCTCTTGGTGGCGTTACAGATATCTACTTTCCTTCAATGCGTCGCAAAAGTAATCATTTATAAGTCACCGTATGCTCATCGTCATAAAAAATCAAAAAAGGGGCGTTATACCACCTTCGTAATGTACCAATTTTAATGGCTAGTGACACATAGCAAAAAGTAATTTATTTTGCTCTTATAGATATTTTATCAGGCGTAATAAAAGCCTCCAAAAATCCAACTGCATATTTTGCATTTGACTTTTTTTTCAATAAATATTGGAATAAAATTATTTTTTAAAAATTGTATTTTCCACATTCTTTTATCTACCATTTTACCAAAATATTTACCAAAACATTTTATCTTGCCTACATAATAGTTCATCTGGCACAATCAGATAACATACGCATCTATTAGAGAGCTTAGAAGAGAGGATCAACTATAATGATTCGTAAGTGATAATCGAAGGTTTTAACAACTTAGGACTCTTAAAAGGGCAGAAGCAGAGCTTGGACCAGTATCGCCCTCAACTTTTCATTTGTCCTCTTCGTACTCCTTTAAAAGCAAGGACTCATTAGAGAGGAGACTTCCTTCCCCTGCTGCGTCTGTTAAAGGCGTTCATAATCGTTTTAGTGGAAGATTCGTGGTCGCCTATTTTACCCTAATAAGCGTCCTCATTAAAGTGCCGCTCTTAGATCAATATTCCGCAGCCCCCTAATTGCATTCGCCCTCGCACAGAGAAAGTAAGGTCAGTGCTAGTAGGAAAAGGTAAATAAATACTCACCGGAGAAGATTTTACTCGTTTAATTATGTTACCAGATTGTGTTTTGAAGATGAATTCTTTTTGCAGAGGAAACTGAATTACATGGCGGGCTGAGAAATTTTTCGTTTAAAACCATCGATAGGGACAACGTAAGTGAAATTTAATCGGATTTAAAGGGATACAAAATGTACATTAATTGCTGTGTTTTTTGTACTTGCTTTATTAAAAGCAATAGTCACTTTTTCGAATAATTGGATCGGTTGGTTTTTCTTTCCTTTTCTTTTTTCATTTTAATTTTGCTGCTTTCTTCTGCTTTAGATGGATTCTTGATAGTTGACAATCAGTACGAAACCACATTGGTTTTCATTTTAAGAACTTTAATGACTAACTCACTAAAAAAGAAGAGCACCACACCTTCAAAAATTAAATGTTAACTCTTTTTTCTGGCATTAGTGCTGCTTGTAGCTTTTTCTACTCTCACTTATGAAGAATTCGCATTCATAGAAAAAAAGGAAAACCTTTAAAACCAATATTAAAAAGTTAAGAATTTGAAGAAATTTGAAGATTACGTGTATAGAGGATAGAAGAAGCTCTCATTTGTTTGGGCAAGAGATGGTAGTAGTAGCCCTGATAGGGGGTGCTGCATTACAGAATAGTTCAGAAAAAGATTTCACTAAAAGCCTACCTGGGATTTGAACTAAACACGCTTTTTATTCAAAACTTTTTAAAGTTCACTTACACCTCTTTGCTTCTGACTTCCTCAATTCTAATTTTCAACGTTATCTTGGCACATAAAATGGTAACGAATATTCCATTAAGCATTTAGAAGCATGACGAATCCTCGAAAAATAGAAGTTCAAAAGATTGAAAAACTGCATGATTCATCCCCAAGCTGGATATATAATTGGATGCCCATTAAAATTTATAACCAACTAAACCGCATGATAGACTTTCGATGAAACGAATTTTGTTTTCGCAATGTTGGAAAAGAGACGGGGGGGGGGGGTTAATAAACAATCATTGGGCCTAATTCAAGGGCGTATCTAGTTTTAGTTATGGAATATTGAAATATGACCACATAAAACAGAAGTAGACGGTGGAAGTTGGTCAAAAATATAAGTTTAATGTTTGGGGACTAATAGAATTCTGGGGCTCTCCCCCGGAAATTTCTCCAAGTTGAAGTTCACAAACTGCTAGTAGAAACTTCTTCAAGGACAGTAACAACTTATCTGAGTAAAGACTTCCACAAAGCTATCGATCATAATAACGTATTTAATCGAGTTTTGAGGGGCATGAGAGTCATAAGCGCTTCAGTTTTAATACTTTCAGTTTATGTATGTGGTTTTATAAGGGAAGGGGGAAAAAGAATACTGCTGAAAAAAATCGAACAAATAACTCCATGATAATTTATTTTTATAGGAGATAAGGTTGTATTTTAAGTAATGCCGGTGTTTTTTTACGCAATTCGATCATGATGTACTTTAGCTAAAATACTCCTTTATGAAAATTCACTCTTTGCTCAGTTTTGCAAACTTTACAAGAATAGAAAAAAAAATTACAACTGAATTTCATAAATAGAGGAATAATAAACGCGGCTTTGAATAATTTAATAAATGCAGATTTGAACCGATTTTTATAGACCGATTTTTATAGACACTTTTCTTCAGATTTTTTGCTTGCAGCATTTCTTCACTATAAGCGAATAAAAATTTAATGAAACAGTTTTATTTGTTTCATTCTTTAAATAAAGTAGTAAATATCAATTTCTAACTAAATAAGGATTTAATATTTATTTGATACGATAGAAGTCATTGCTCTGTTTGTTAGCTTTTTGTTTCGAAAAAAGCACTTATAGAAAAGAATATGTTAGCCTTCTGTTTCAAAATAAGGGTTAACAATAATGAAGTAGTATGGTTGATTGTAATCATTCTAACAAACCGTTCTTCACAAAATTATACAATATATTATAAATAGTTCAAGAATTTAAGTCTGCAGCATTTCATTTTTCATTTTCTCGTATATCTTTGTTCAAGGGACAGAAACAAATGAAAATTTCACCAGCCTCAATGATTTAAATAACGATTGTTTCTTTTTAAATTCCTTTCACAAAAATCAATCATTATGGAATTAACTGAAATTTCATCTTGACAGCGAGTAAACATAGCTGAGGAACTTATTGTCGGCAAATTATATTTCTGAGAAAAATCTTAAATTAAACTATTTTCAATTTGTAAAAAAACAAAGTATGAACAAACACCAACAACTAGAGTAGAAAAATTTATAATCAAAACCAGCCTTTAAATCATGCCTAGGCCTCTGTTTATTTACATAAAACATTTGCAGCCAACATGCAACTGCTTATCACAGAACAAATGCCCAACCGCCCTACAACAACTCAGCTATCTCAAAAATCATGCTTTACTTAACCCAGTTGTCATTAGATTGTTATTTGTTTTATTTTTATAGCTTTTACAAGCATATTTAAAAATTGACACGTGTCTCTGGCTTTCGTGTAAAAAATCACCATCCCACATGGAAATCATTGTTTAAATTCATGAGTGTTTAAAATCACACGGTGAAAAAATGTTAGTTCGTTAAAATGGATAACGGTATTTTCCCCACAACTGCAACGATGAAATACATAAATTTTGCTTACCGACGAAAACATTTTATAATTTCAAGATCAACTGCATTATACAATATTCCAGCTTTGAAATATTAGAAACGTTCGAGGCAAAGGGATGTAAGCGCCAAAAGTAAAAATTTGGAGATAACCAAGGTGATCCTCTCCTCTGTTTTGGTGCAAGAGATGGTACTAGTAACATTGGTAAGTGCTGCTATACAGCATGAATTAGAAAAACTTTTCAATGAAAGTCTACCTAAGACCGCAACTTTAAATGCGTTTTACTCAATACCTGAAAATATCCACTTACATCCCTTTGCTTCTCACTGCCTCATTTGTAATTTTCATAACATGTCAAAGAAGAAAAATTTGGCTGAGTGCCGAAAATCCACAATCTGACTTTGATGCAGCATCAAAATTTGTCAAGCAGCAGAATCTGAAGCACAATACAATTCCGTACGATCCATTGAAGCAAAGGAAAGAATCAAGATCCTATGAATCAAACATAAAAGGAACAATGAACGAACCATTCCATATTTTATTCCGCCCTCCTTAGTTAATTAAAAATTAATCAAACTCCCGAGGGAATAATGTTTAAAGCTTCCGCTCTCTCTGTGGAAGTGATTTAAACTTTAATTTATTCCACATTCATCACTATTTTGAATAGACCTGCTTCATCGCCAAGGAGTGGCTTCATAACGGGATGAGCCAAGAAAGAAAATGTGACGTGGAAGGGAAATTTATAATGCACAAAACCGTTTACTTCGATCCTGGAAATGAGCTTCTTTGGCGGAGGAGGATCAATTATTCATGATTTGTTCACTCGCAGAGAAGATTAAGTACAGAAAGAAGAGTTCTTATAAGATTTGGACGTTTAAATCTTTCACGCCGATTTCATCGGTAAGAAAGTTGACGAAGACACAGCGGTGAACATAACTACTATTTTTTAAGTCCTCATTTACTATGGAGAACAAGGGATTAAGGTCATGTTTATGTTTTTCAAGCTCAAACGAAACATTTATTGATTTTGCGTTCTTAAGGACAAAACCCAGAACAAAAACTTTTTATTTTTAAATCTTACGTTTCTATGCCTACCTAAACATTTTCTACATCCTCATTAGTATTTCAAAAAATACAATAAATAAGGAAGAAATACTTTTTAATTAGAAGTTCTTAGAGTGCTTTTCTTGCACTAAGAACTAACTGCTCGAACCAACCATGTGACTTTTTCTAATGTTATCAGGTTTTTTTTAGAACAAAAAGCGTAAGAACTTAACGAAGGAACTGAAATTATAAGTTAAACATAAACTTAAATACAATGTAAGCGTCTTTAAATCCGTAAAAAACTCTAAACCCTAACAAAAAAATAATTCGTAAACGAATTAACAAAAATTTGCATGATTTCAAAGTAATAACATGTTTTTATAAAGTCGTAAGGACTTCGTTACATCAAAGCAAGCTTATTTCTAAAACAAAACAGTGCATTGACCATTTTAAATTCAACAATAAGATTACACGAAATAAAACGAGCCAACATCGGTAATGTAATATTAGTTTTACATCTTGTTTCGCTTAGGCTCCAAATTAGGTGATATCGACCCATTTAACCATTAAATTAACTTATTAAAAAGAGAAATATGTTACTTTTATGCAAAATTAAGGCTGATAGCGAGGATGAAATCCACGTTAAATGTATTTCCTAAACTCTGTTTTTAAGCAAACAATCTAGCAAACTTTTTTGTTTAAGAAGAAATTACCGAATAAAAAAAAAATAAAAAAAATTGGGAAGTGACAGTGATGTCTCGTAGAGGCGCTTCTGGAATTGATCGAATCAAGATACACCATTTGGCAATTAGCAACTAGGAATTCAACTGGAGCAAAACTATAGTTTTAACGGATTTAACGAGATTCTTCGAAAAACATTTCACCCAAATTATGGAGATTAAATGTCTTAAATGTAACTTTGTTAATTAAAAATTCCTATGGAATTGAAATCTTACAGCACTAGGTCTTACTGATGATAATATAAAGAACAGAAAAAAGAACATACGACTTGATTTCAACTTCAAGACGACAAGTTTTAACTGTTCAGGTACATTTTATCCTTAAGTCGTACATATCCTTTTACTTTGAGCGAGAGTCACATAACTTTAAACTCATAATTTATCACACAATAATAAATTGAATGCAAGTGGGAAAACTATTCGTTCATACACTAAAACGAAACACGTGGTAGGTGATAACACGAACATTATTTCACTTCATTCATCACGAAATATGTTCCTTTGGCGTGTTTCAAGTTAACCAAGATGAAAAAGGTCATTCGTTTAAACTATCAGGAGCAATTGCATAAACAAGACTACAAAGAAAAATGGAAGTTTAAATTGAAACAGATTGCTTGAGTTGAGATTCAAAGTAGCGTGCTCTTTGGTATTCTTATAGTAATTGTTGTCTCTTCGCGGATCTACCAGCGATTGGCCATTTTTCTTTAATGGATTGATCTTTATTTCACTCCGTACTGCATTATTGCTTTTTATTTTCCATATTTTCGCTGCGAATGTCCCTTTAAGTATAATTTAATTGAATTATTGATAGTTTTTTTCTAGTTTTAATTCAAAATTATTTTCCCTATATGAGTTAGATGCTGTATATGCATACTTTATGCAAAACTTTAACATTTAGAAACACAGACGGATCAACTGGCAGCAATTTTTGATTGTGAAAACTTTCATTTGGCAGGTACAAGTTTCTTTTCTTTTTTTCCTGCTTATAAACGAAAACTTAACGAAATCTGAAAACTATGATAAACTCCTATAAAAATGCTCTTAGAATATCATTTCAACAATGCCCTGGAGAAGTAGCATTTTTTTTTTTCAAATGGCATTATTCATCACCTCAAAATTACTTTAAGTGTTTTGATTTAAGTTCATCAAAACAGAAGATCTCGTTTCGTTACACTTGCAGAAACAATTGAGTAATAGACAACACTACAAATTATAATTTGTTCAAACGAACATTTTAGCTAAAATATAAACAGATTCCCTCAGTTAACGATTTTAAATGCATGTTTTCTGTTAGAGCTTGATACGTAAAAAAGCTAGTTTTACTAAGTAAACCCCTAATAATCTTAAAATACGTATGTTGCTCATTATTTCAATTCATCAATAGCATAAATGATGAACTACATTCTGCTACTAAGAGCTCTCTAAATCCGAAAATGATGTCACACAATATGCACAAGACGTTAAGAAAATTATAATTTTAATTTTTTAAAGCTTAGTTTTCATTTTCGAAAAAAAAAGTTTCAACTCGACCTCTAACTCAACGCATTGACCGTTGCATAGAGAGCGTCCGTTACACTGAGTCCTTTGCATCGAAGCAATGCAGAATACTGTGATATGTACATGCATGCCGTGATATCCTGATGAGTAAGGATTTGGACTTGTTGGAAGGTCGCTCACTGATGCACGTTAAATATGACCTGGTCACTAAGTACGCCAAGTTCCCAATCCAAATCAATAGCTCTGAGGTTGCAGTATCAATCTTCTAGTCTAGACCGAAAAACAAGTTTTTATTCAGGGTTCTATTCAACCATCTAAACCTTATTAATGATAGGTACGAGGACCCTAAAGAGTAGCGTAGTGTATTCAAATATATGAGGATATAAAATAATGAAATTTAAGTAGAACTTGTAATTATTTTAGCATTAATTTTCCAGTAAACCTAGATTTCTAGTCCTCCGAAGACACATACGCAACACTTGTTTCATTTACTTCAAATTAGAGAGAGTCTTGTGCTCATATATGTGTATTAGAAAATTGCTATACTTATTCAGAAAGGTTATGGTACATTACTATATATTTATTTCTAGGTTATGATACATTACTATACATTTATTTCTGAAGATAGGTAATTGATACTTTTCAGAATTTAAAATTTTTATTTATTCATTTATTTATTATTTTTTGAACGATACCCGTCTTAAAACATCTGCAAATGAAACGTCAAAACACAAATAGAGAATATTTCACATTAGGAAATTCTGATTCAACGTAATATTTTTTCACCTCTAAATGTGTCAATTTTCCATCATGTAGCAGGAGATTCTGCCTGAAATGTTCGATATAGCATTTATTCAATTATGTCCGATAAAAACGTTGTCGGGATAATTAATACCGACTTCTATCAATCCATCTAACACGAATCTGATACCATGATTGAACCCAGCGACTGCAGCAACTCCTCAGCATCAGACACCACGATGTGTAAACTACGAGGTTCCAGGTCTCAAACGCCCAATTATCTTAATCATATGTTCCTATAGATAAATGGACTGGGTACGGCCCAGCTTGTACAAACAACGCATTGTTATGGCCATCACAAATTACAGGCTTGGGGTTATTAGTAATTGCTTTTGCATGCGCCCAATGAAGGCAGGTTTGCTCTCGGGGTTGGTTTTCCGATGGAGCGAGTGCAGTAAGTTCCGACTGCATGTTTTGAATCTGTAGCTGTAGAAGAGGATCTATTTAATAATCTATCATAAGTCTAATTAGTAAAGTTTTGAAAATAATGTTTTTGATGAAGAAGGAAGGAATTGAAAAGGTCATTTATTTTCCTCAGATTAGCATAGTTGAGGGTTTTGAAGGAGTTCCGAAAGCTCGAATAACTTGGAAATGATGGATACCTCCAGAAGATTCTATGAATTTTATTTTTTGATTACGAAAAGATGTGTTATGAGAGTTGGCAGAATTTGAAAAATAAACAGGCTGTGTAGCTTACTTTTTGTTTTAAATGAACACAGTTGCTAGAAGGTATATATTTTACTAAGATAAGACTCTCTTTAAACACTCTTAATTGTAAGAGCAATTGATCATGTTTTAGATCGTTGATGCATTACTTTCAAGTTAAAGTTAATATGAAATAAAAATATGATCTGATAACAGGATAAAATGATTGCTAGTTCACGTCAGTTTCTTGAGAACCGGATTCTCTCTACTCATTTACCTCTTTTCTCCCTCTTCATTGTGAAATAATTTTAAAATTTTGAGCAGTTAATGGTTTTATCATTTTTCTCGTTTAATAGATTACACAGCAGTAGACAAAGTAGTAACTAGCAATAGGTTATCCCACAAGAATTCTGACGCCTAATTTCCCCACCAGATGGAAAAACCTGGGCTTTATCCGATACGAAACTGCACTAAACTCAGAATTTTAAAACTATTCTAAGAGAAATAGTTTCTAACGCTCCGTGAATAAGTATCAATTTACATGAATGACATTACGAGTAACTGATAAACCCGAATGTTGTGTATAAGGAAGGTATCACCCCATAAGGTTGATTTTTTAATAATTAAGTATTTTTCACTACAACTCCATAATAACCACGAAAACTAAAAAACTAGAAACTGCAACATGGCGCATAGTTGTTACTAAACCCACCACAAAGACCATCTCGCACGCATTGGGGTGGATCTTCAAAGTTCTGGACAGTTTTTTGATTACAGTTATGGAATCTTCAACGACGAATCCCGCAGTTTTTTCAGTGCCGATAACCAACACACACTTTTTTTGGAGCATGTCGCTCGGACAGCCGACACATTTAGTCGCCCTAAAAGGTATTCAGATGCCACGCGGGTGTGTTTACGACATTTAGAAGTAGATTGTGCTTTGCATACTATCAAATCTACCAAGTGCCAATTATCAGCAAGCCAATTCATGACCACATCATGAGCTCCTATCGCCATGATGTCCGTAAGGATATGTCTTTCCATGGTTTGTGAGATCTCAAAAGGGCTTGCTCCAGTGTAGAGTAAGCTATTTGCTTTCCTTGGAAATGTTGAAAGGACAAGATTATCTTTTTTGATTTTTCGGAAAACAATATAATAAGTTACTGCATTTTTCGTTAAATCTTTCGTAACAACTTTACAGACCTTATGTATCAGAATCTAACATTATTTCTGAAGTTCTTTTTCAGTAAAGCACTTTTATTTTATGAAATTTGCAATCGATTACCTACTTATTTATAACTGAACCTTTTTTTAAATCTGAAAAAAAAGAACACTTTTTTCTTTCGCGTTTGCTAGTGCACTCAGCACACACGTGAAAAGCGACTAAATTTTGGAGGTTTAGACTCATGAAACATCTTTAAACTGCTTACTATGCTAAATAAAATAACTCAAGACTTTTATATCTTTAATGAATAGAACACTACAGTGAAAGATCCAATAAAAAATAATTGTTTGTTGAACAAGAAAAAAAAAAAAAAAAAAAAAAAAAAACTGGACGTTGATTTCATTTATTGTTAATCTAAAAAACGGAGTATAATGCAAAAAAAAAGGCATCCTATAATAAATTTCTGTATATTGGCTTAATAAAAAAAAAACAATTCAACCGTTTTGAAATTATCCTCCTAGAGGGGTTCACTCATCTCATAACTCCAGGTTCAACACACATTGCCAAACAATCACAATATGGTAATTTGCATATCTGTAAGGACATATTTATGACCCTCCAGCCATATGTAACCAGGGTGTAATATTCAAGCACAGATAGCATGTTCCGGGGACTCCCCCGCAATTTTTTCAGCATTGAATTCCTAAAAATTCAGATGTAATCTATCTTTGCTTGCGTTAAGGAGGGTCAAACTCTCCGTGTGCTCCCCCGATGCATCCGCGCTTGATATTCAAATGTAAAATTATCGAATAAATATATGTGTGGGACGCCTCGGTGGGAAGTCACGGTAGGTCACTGCAGCCTCCCAAAAATGTACTTATTCGGCTAATTGTTTTGACGATTCGCAAAACTATTATCATTCGGTGAAAATTGGAAGCAATTTGAGAACTTTCACCCTTTCAAAACTTTTAAGTTCGGTTTGCCCCTGTATCCATATATTTGCAATTTTTAAAGTTACTTAAGTATTACTATTTCATCATTCATTCTTAGATAAAGGCCGAAATAAAGCATGATTGATTGATATATCTTTGTCGAGGAAATAATTGGTTTTTAGGAAGAATGTACAGCCTGAGTCTGCCTATTTTTATTTAAACCTATGAGCTTATTTTTTCTCTCTTTCTTTTTTTTTTCCTTTTCATGTTCATCGAAGCGATGAGTTTCCGAAAGGGATCAAGTGCTTTGCACCGCGAGGTTCTCTCCAATCCCTTCTCAGCTGCAGTATTGTCTTTCTAGGGATCTCCGTCTATTTGCTTAATAGAATGGAGGAGGAGAGTTAGGGAAATGAATCTTTTCCTCTCCTCAGAAATTTGATGCTGAGTTAGAAAAAGAACTTCCTGAGAGTTCAAAATAATTTTAGATTGACTCTTATTGATTTCTACGGACGTTTTGTATTCTTTTGCTTTACCTACAGTAATTTCTTTTGAACTTTGATGATTTAGCATACTTTGAAGTTCTCACTAATATCTAATGAAATTGAGGACATGAAAAATGCTTTTCACCTTCAAAGTATTCAATAACAACTTTTTACTTCCTTTTACAAAAATGGAAGTATTGTATTCACGAAAAAAATGTCCCTCAAAAATAGACCTTAATTTCCATTTTGCTCACCCCCCCCCCCAATGAATGTTGAGGGGGTTTTTTTCGACCCGGTCACTCGTACGTATATACCTAAGAACGTATAGACGCCGGAAATATCCATTTTAACGATTCCCGACATAATTACAACGAGTTTTCTCATGACGTTCGTATGTACGTATGTATGCGCGTATGTACGTATGTGCGTGCGCATGTACGTATGTGCATATTTATGTCGCATAACTCACGAACGGTATGTCCTAGAAAGTTGAAATTTGGTACGTAGGCTCCTAGTGGGGACTAGCTGTGCACCTCCCCTTTTGGTTGCATTCGGGTGTCTCTAAAGGGGTCTTTTGCACCTTTTTCGAAGGAAATTATTGTTTAATTTCGATGCAAACTCAAGTGGTGTTATAATTTGGCAAACACTTGGCGATATATCGCCAGTCTTTTGCTCACCAAGTTTTGTCGTCAACTTGGCGACTAATTCAGCGTTTTTTTTTAAAATCTGGTTTCAATTTGGCCACTGTTGGTGATATTTAGAGAGTTAACTATTGAATCACATCAAAATTGCCAATAATGGGGAAAGAACATTGAATTGGTGTAAAAGGAAGTCATGTGATGCACACATCAACTCGTTTGTATGTCATAGATGAGGCAATTAGTATCAAGACCAGCGCAATCGTCTAATTTTCGAAAGTTTTTTTTTCTTTTATAATGGGATTCTTCTTGCTCGAAAATCAGGAATGCACGATAAGCAAATTGGCCAATTATCGATTACCGATTAGTCGGCAAGTCATTGACGAGGATGGTTTTTCATACTGCAATTTCTCCGTTACTGTTTCGTTTCTTTTTTTTTAAATTTTTTTTAAAAATAATATTTGACATTTCAAGGCTAGTTTTCGCTGAACTATGCAGAACCTTTTCAACTTAAACTACTGAATTGTGCTGTTTAAAACTTAGTAAGTAAGTTATACATGCTTTTGACGTGTGAAGACAAGCAAAGAAAAAACATCATACACATAAAAAATTAAGATGATGATTTATCAATATTGAAGTATTCGTTATTTAAAAAATGATAACGGAGACTTGCTGACAAGAATGGTTTCATAAAAGGTAAACATTGAACCACAATTTTTCTATTTTAAACTGCCCCTACTCAAATTTTAATAGCTTTATTGTAGTCGTTGGTGTGAAACAGAAGAATAACTCAAACTATTGTATAATTATCCAAAGCTAAACTATAATCATTATTGAAACCATTTTAAATGAATTATTACCCTGGCTCGAAGTTATCTCGCTATTAATGGTCAAGTCGGATATGGGACAGAATATGAATTATTTTGATAAATGTGGTGCAACTTTACTGCAGAAAATATGACATCCCCTCTCCCTCCCTTGTACTTTAAACCATCACAAAATTTTTATCATTTCTAATATTGCATAGAACGTTACAACGCATGAAGAGCACACCTTTAACAACTTTCAAAATAAACTTAATACAGTAACTTCACAATTATTGAGTGATGCAATTAGCTGCGTGCAATATACCAAACTCTTTCTTTTTTAAAGAGTAGAAAACTTTTTAATTTTTAGCAAGCCTTTTAGTTTTATTAAGTCCATTTTTTAGACAATTATATTATAACCTTTAAACTGGCGCATAACTACTTGAAATAACTAAATTTTTTAATGTGAAATTCGATAAGGAAGAAAGATTTTGCTATTTCTTAAAATATTGAAACTTGAGCTTCAAAGCAATGTTTTAATTTAATTAAAAAGAAGTTTTTATATTTTTACAGCAACTAACCTCAATTCAAAATGCATAATTTTAGAAGGCATTTCCAAGCAAAAACAACAAAAGCAGTTTTTCCAAGAGAAAAATAATTCATACAAAACATTATTTCTTTTTTCAAAGCACAGTGCAGGGCTTTCATGTAAGGAATAAAGTTAAAGCCTCCTCAGAGCTCGGAGAAGGGTGCTTTGGAACACAATACTCCCACTGTACATGCCCTCTATTCCTGACAGTTTTACTTACTGGGGGAAATTTTTTCGCTCCACGTAATCTAATCGCATTCTGACTCAGAATTGAATTTAATTTAGTCTATGAGCGAGGAAGGTAGAGTCGCATTTCCATTTGTCGGAAGATTTCTGAAAGATAAAAGATTTTGGTAGCCGGAGCACGAACATGGGTAAATGAAATTAACAAGAATTTAGAGGTTTTTGTCTGAAAGTAGTTTAGTGAAGAAAGTAATTTGAGTTTAAAATGAAAAAAAATCAAAAGGCTTAGAATATGAGTGGACATTACAGAATGTGCTAATGTATATAAAACTTGAAAATTTAAAATATTAATAGTAATTTAAAAGAAAATAAGTACTTTTATGAGTCGAATCAACCAGGTGCACTGTAAAAAACCTGCACGTTCACTCTAAAATCTCTAGAAAACTGATTGTCTATAAAGGTTTCTAGCAGCGATACAGGTTTTTCTTAATTAATTTCCTGTCTTCTTAATTAGTATTTGCGTTATAGAGGTTAAGAAGAAGCTGTATCTTAAGTATCGTTACAACGTTACTTAAGAGAAGCTGTAACGCTACAACCTTACCGAAGAAGAAGCTGTTTCGTAACATCGTTACTTAAGAAGAAGACGTATCGTTACAATGCTACTAAAGTAGAAGCTGTATCGTTACTGCATTACTTAAAAATAAGACGTATCGTTACAAAGTTACTTAAGAAGAAGCAGTATCATAACAATGTTACGAAGAAGCTGTATCGTTATTACGTTACTTAAGAAGAAACTGCATCGTCATAAGGATACTTAAAAAAAGAAGAAACTGCATCGTAATAAGGTTACTTAAAAAAACAGAACCAACTACGGCACTTCTGTCACACAAAAAGGCTAAGGATCAGAATTTCAAAGCCCTCGCATAAAAAGTTTGACTTCAAAAATCAAACAACGTTGAAATAAGACTACATTTATAAGATTGAAATCCACAAAATTAAAGTTCAAAAGGAAACCATGAAATGTTTTGCTATGATTAAAAAAGTCCAGTTCCAGATTCATAAGATTGTAGTTAATTTTTTTAATTCCTTTCGTCAATTTTCTTGAGTGAATAGCCAAAGCCCGTATTCTTTACACATTTAACAGTACTGAGAAAGCACGTGCGACAAAAAAGGTATCCGGAATGAAGTTAAAACTTACCCCGATCTAATATGAACATCATGTAAAGAGTCTATTTACAAAACAGTTGATAAAGTACGATAAAGTATTTATAAGATTAGAAGAATGGATTAGATGTACGATTAGATGTAGATATTAATGTACGATTAGAAGAAAGCATGTTAGAAATTTTCAAAGGTAAAAAAAATTTCCACTATTTTCAAAATTAAACTTTGAAATTTTACTTAAAATTTAACTAGGTTTGTTGATTACTTGCTATAGGTGACACTTTTTTGGAAAATGTTTATCAATGTTTCTACTAAAGAATGAATTGTAAGATAACTGTACTCCAAAATATTGTCTGAAAAGGTGAGTTCTTTCTTCAAGTTTAATTAAATCATTAGAAAGTCTTCTGAAATTTTTATAGCTTAATCTTCAAATTTAATGAAGTAATAGATACAATTAGACTTTGTATCAGAAGAAAATCAAATTTTTTTTTAAACAAAATGAGATAATTTTCTCAAAATGTTTCTACGGGGGAATTGCAAAGAACAGCAAAGCGTAAATAAACTTATAACAGAAATCTTATTTCATAAACGAACGTAAACAAATTCCAAGAAAATTTTCTGTAAGCAAGAAATTGGTCATTTGTTTTATTTTAGCGAAGATTTTGCGAAACATCTAAGGTGTTAATTTTTTCTGCTTTTTCAAAGTAAATAATGTAGCAGGAAAATTGTGAAAAAATTCATAATTTCATTAATTTTATGAATGCAAAAAATAAAAACAGGAGGCCTATGGAAATAGGGAGAACAGCTTTCCAGAATGACCAAAATATTTTATTCGGAATTCATTCCTGAAAGTTTGACATACATCAAAAAAGAAATGAGAAGAAATCGATTAATTGATCCCTTATAGATATTACTATTTTTCAAGAATGTTTTACAACCGTGAGAATAACAATACCTTTATAACGGTATGAAAATATTTGAGGATATAATTTTGGTTAAGACTTCTCAAAAACAGCATTGCTAAGCACCATTTTGTGTACACATATTCTCATATTTCAAATTGTTTCAAAAAATAACTAAATAAATCTCCTACGAATTTCAAATGTTTTTATGAACTTCAAATTAAGAGTTATCATATACTGCCACAAACTCAAATAATATATTTTATCAAATAAATCTCCATTTCTTACCCAGTAAGAACACTAAGGAGCACCAGACGGGAGATTATGGGAGGTCACTGTGACCTCCCAAAATTTTTTCCTGACGATTCGGCAAATTTGTAGCCATAATTGCAATTTTTAAACGCCTGAATATCCCTTTTCATTTGAGGCAGTGAGAAGCCAAGGGATGCAGTGCCAGAATTAAAAATTTGGAAACAATCGGCAAAAATAGCAGGAGAACCTCTCCACTGTTTGGGGCCAAGAGATTGTTCTTATAGCCCTAGTAGGTGCTGTTATACATCTTGATTTACAAAAAAAATTCAATGGAAGTCTACTTAGGATATGAACTGTTAACGCGTTTTACTAAAAACTAAAAAGACCACTTACATCCCTTTACTTCTCATGACCACATATGTTCTTGTGTGTGCATAACCGCATTTTATCGCTCGGCAAAGTTTGAAGTTCCATTCGGCAAAATAAGAATTTCTCTCTCCCAAAAATTTTACTTCGGGGAACCCCTGAAAATACTCCAAACAACTCGGTACAATATTGTTGTCTATAAATTATCAAACAAAAATTTTCAAGCTCATTTTTTGTGAAGCAAAATGCTCATATAATCCTTTTACCACAATCGAATTATAAAAATCGATATCTTTAAATAAACATCAAGCGCCTATTATCTCAACAATAAAATCAAGGTCCTTTCCTTATCTAACAACACCCAACAAATTATTACGAGCTTAATGATACAAAATCCTGCATTTACGTTATAATATCGCAATGAAACCTTTCCTTAAAATATGTCCTTCCCAAGCCATAAATTACTACTGCCATGAGTGAAAACAGTAAAAAAAATCAACACGATAACGGATTACGACACATGAACGTGTAATTACAAAACTAAAAGCAAACACGAGCCCTGTATCATCTTGTAATTTTATTCAAATTCCATTCATTATTTTCAAGGAGGTTTTGTCAACAGATGCAAAGGTACTAATCACGGGTAGTGACTTTCTTTCTGTGTGATCTCTCATCACCTCAGAAGTTGTAGATTCCTCCTTTTTTTATAACCTGATACGTCCCCAAGGGTGGCCAGTAATTGTCTTCCGAGATTACCCCCTCTGCTCGGTACATTACCAATTCAGATGAGCAATCGAAGGTCTTCGAATTACCATTTTCTTTGAACAATGCGGTATAAGTTTCCACTACTGTTTCTAAGCGTGCATTGGGATGTATAAACATAGGAGTAGGTTGTTTTATTTTTCTTTGTAAATGCCATCAGAATCCACGATTACGTTAAAATTTTTGAGGGGCTGTTTCATAATTTTACGCTCAGAGTCCCCGATGTCAGTCAACCAAAATTATGAGTATGCCATAAGTATGAGTAATAGTTCTTGAAAATGTTACTTTTAATTTACGAAATAAGAGATACAATTCTCTGTACTTGAAAAATTTCGCTCATTACTGTGGAATAACATTTGTGTAAAACAGTAACACTGACTTTAATTTTCAAAGTATGTATTTTCTGTAAGTTACGTCCCACTCCGTCCCTGTTCTCAACACGGGCTAAACTTTCAACATAAGTCTTCAGAATTTATGGCACAGTTATAATTTTGTTTGACTGACGTCGAGGATTCTAAGAGAAAAATTATGAAATCGACTCTTAAAAAAATTAACTTAATCTTGGATTCTGAATGCATTCCTTCTGTGTTAGTAGGAATAGTTCTTGGATACTAGAATAATTCCCCTAGTTTTTCAACTAATTTTCAGTTTGGACTTTCCACAAATTATGTGTTTTTTCTCAACTCAATGAACTTTCTTCAAACATTGCTACCCTTTACACCCCATTTTGAATTTTGGATGTTATTCTACATATTTTCAAGTGCAATTTTATAATTTTCTGAATATGGGGATTTGATTGATTGCGTGCCATTTTTTTCAAGCTTATGATGATGTTTCGACGTTTTCCTTACCTAGAGTGTCATTCAACAGCAATTTTTCAATGAATATTTTTTTTTACAAATTTTTCTCCCTTTTTCAAAACAGGTTGAACTATGGACAATATTCCCAACTCATTTTCCAATCTACCTGAGCAGATTTTTTTCTTTTTCTTTAAGTATGTATTTTTTACAGACTGTTCTTTTTCTGTCCAGGACGATTATTAGCATTTTCCTGCAAGTTTTCCAGAGAAATTCAGCAGCTGATTTTCAATGGATTTCCTATAAATGTTGCTCCCCCTTTCAATTCAGGTCAAACTTTGGACAATATCCGACTCTGATTTATTCTGTATTTAAACTGATCAAATCTATTAAATGATTTTCTAGACTCTGCCCGATTTCAGCTTAGGACGAACATTTTTCTGAGAATTTCTAGTGCGGTTCTACTGCTGATTTTTAACATATTTTCTGCGAATCTTACTTCCTTTTCAATCCTGGTCACGTTTCGGACTATATTCCAACTCATTTTCTAGTGTAATTCTTCAGATAATTTTTGGATTATAGATTTTCTAATGGTTCAGCGCCATTTTTTCCAACCCATACCAAACTTTCAACCCTTCTAAGCTTTTTTTCCTTTTTTAAAACATTTTTTCTCCTCTTTTCCAAATACAATTCAGCAGCGATTTTGCAAAACTTTCTACATATTCTCTACTGCTCGTAAAACGTTTGCCAAATTATATGAAATCACCGCGCGAACATTTTTTTGAGAAATATGAGTAGGTGTGAGCTGGAAAAAGATGCGTTGTAACCATTGAGAAGAGATAAAATGGAGGGAGTGAAGACTTTCATTCATGAAACCATGACCCCAAGTCACGTGATAGATTTGAAAACAAAGCATTGGAAGAAATCAGGTTTTTTTCGCTTATTTCACGCAAAACGTGCCAACCATTCGTCTTTGTTGAGTCACGTGACTTGGGGTCTGTGAGTCAACTTTTGTTTAGCCAATGATTGTACTTGCTTCCTCCATTTTAGTTCCTGCTCTAAGATTGTGACACTACGATTTTTAAATCCAAGCAAACAAGTTAAACTTCTCACTGCGTATCCCGCAATTTCCACGGGCAACGTATAAGAAGCAAAATTTACTCATCCCTTGATTTCTATGAGCAACGTATAAGTAGCAAAATTTTTTTCATCCAGCAATTTCCACGGGCAACGTAGAAGTAACAAAATTTGCTCATCCCGCGGTTTCCTCGGGTAAAGTAGAAGTATCAAAATTTACTCATCCCGCAATTTCCACGAGCAACGTCGATGTAACAAACTTTGCTTATTGTTCGGTGTGCCCTGTCACGCCCTACAGCCGCGCCACCTACGGCAAGTAAGAGTAAGCTAGCAGAAGCAATTGGATGCTCAACGAATGAGGAAGTAATCCTCAGCTGTGCCCTGCACATATATGTAACGGCCCCTTGGCCTATGTGAAGAACTATTTCAGCTGTGCCCTGCACATATATGTAACGGCCCCTTGGCCTATGTAAAGAACCTTATCAATTCAATGCCCACCTTGGCATCAATAAAATAATTAAAATTTTCATAATACAGTCCACTCTTTTCTGAGCTCTCAACAGTTGGTCCGTGCGACCCTGAGCTCCAGTAAAATGAAAACACTTGTTGGATTAAACCGTCAACGAGGAGCGCTAAAAGTCAAGGTAGAGAAATTGTGTAAGTTCGCATCTTTATTTACCCTGGATATTGAAGATGTGACAGAAACAGAAATTTTGCTAAAAAGCAAAATGAAAGCTGTTCTCGAACTGAAATCAGCACTTGAAGAGATGCTCTTGTCCTATACAAGACTCCCGGATGAAATCGATCTAAAGGACGCTCTATCCCTGACAATGGAGCTTCAAGACGAACTGGATCAAGCAGAGGTAAAAATTAATATTTTCCTCTCGAAATTAAGCAGCAATTCTGCTAACGAAGAAACTGTTAAAAATGTAAACAAATTTAAAATTCCCGACTTACCCTTACCCTCATTTTCGGGAAGGTATGAAGATTTCCAGAACTTTAAAGTTCAGTTTATGTCAATAATCGGGAATAATCCTGAACTAACCCCCACGCAACAATTATGTTATTTAAAAAGTTGCTTAAGGGGAGAAGCTAAAAGACTTGAATCGTCTCAAGATACATATGACTCTCTTTGGTCATCTTTAGAAGACAGATATGAAAATAAACGCGCAGTAATAGAACATTATGTGCTTAAAATATTAACTATGTCTAAGATTCAAGACTCTCCCAATCAGTTAATGCAACTGATAGATGATACAAAATGTCAAATCCGCGCATTAGATTTACTTGGATTGAAATCTAATGAACTGTCAGACACATTAATTCTGCACATCTTGTTTCAAAAATTAGATCCAGATGTCAGGAAGAGTTTCGAAATGACACTAAACAAAAATGTCATTCCGAAACTGAACGATTTCTTAAGCTTTTTAGAAGAGCGTTCGAGAATAATTCAAGCGTCTACTTCTCAAACGCAGAAAAAGAAGTTCCAAGTTAATATGAAACTTAGCTCCCATCCAAACAGTGAAAACCACTCTCTTCTTCTGAAGAATAATAATAAAACTAAGCAATGTGTGATTTTCAATTGCAATGAAACGCACCCCTTATACCGGTGTGAAAAATTTAAACAAATGAATTTAAACAAAAGAATAGGCCTAGTAATTAAGTATAACTTTTGTAGAATTTGTTTGAATAACCATCTTCCAAATCCTTGCCTTTCGAAGAGCAAATGCTTCATTTGCAAAAAGGCTCACCATAGTCTGATTCATTGCATCGAGCAAGAAAAAAATGAAGACGCCAATACGTCTTCTCAAGTAGGCGATATATCAAGTCCACCCCTCCCTTCCTTTCCTTCTACTTCAACCGCCTTACTAGCGCATGAGAATCAGAAAAATCCTTGCGTTATTTTGAACACAGCTGTGATTTATTTGAAAAATAGCAGTGGATCATTCAGTTCATTAGTGGCTTCCTTAGATTGCTGCTCAAGTGTTAATCACCACGAATGCCGCAAATTCTTTAGGATTAAAGAAGCAAAAAACCCACGTTCCTATTGCAGGAATCAGTGATTCCATCTGTAATTCAAAATCATTTATCTCAACTGAGTTATCTAACGAAACTAAATCTAAATTATACCATCTGGATATGTTAGTTGTTCCAAAAATTGCTGTCTTCCCTTCATGTCATATAAATATTTCCAATTATAATTTTCCGTCAAATGTGAAACTAGCGGACAATGCATGGAATATTCCAAAAAAGGTAGATGTAATACTGGGAGCCTCCCTGTTTTTTGATCTTTTAGGCAAAAATAAAATTAAAATTGATAACTCACAGTTATATTTAGTTGAAACTGTATTCGGTCATATCGTATCAGGTACCGTTCCGCCATCAAAATCCGATAAACCATCATGTAATTCATGTCTTCTACTTTTAGAATCTGAGCGTTTGGACAAAGCATTAACTTCCTTTTGGGAAATTGAGCAGGTTGATCAAACCAAACCAATAGTTAGTGAAGAATTGCGTTATTGCAATGAACGTTTTTTAAATACTCATTATCGGAAGAATGATGGTAGATACGTTGTTTATTTGCCTTTTAAACCTCAAATATCAAATGATGAGGGATTGGGGGATTCTCAGCAAATCGCTTCAAAGAGATTAACTCAGTTGTGGAAAAAATTAGATCGCGACCCAAAATTAAAAGAATTGTATGTAGATTTTCTTCAAGAATATGAAAATTTAGGCCATATGGAGGAATTAGTTGAAGATAAAAATCCTGAAGAGGGCTTTTTCTTTCCCCATCATGGTGTGCTCCGACCGTCCAGCACGTCATCAAAATTAAGAGTTGTTTTTGACGGGAGTTGCAAAACAACTAACGGGAAGTCACTAAATGATTTGTTATTAAAGGGAGGAATGATACAAGATGATCTCTTTGCTATAACAACGCGTTTTAGAAAACATATTTGGGCGTTTACTGTTGATATCAATAAAATGTTTCGCCAAATCGAAGTAGATCCTTCTCACACTAATTTCCAAAAAATCTTGTGGAGAGAAGGGAAGGAGGAACCGGACAAAATTTTTCGCTTAAAAAGTGTCACATACGGATGTGCAAGCAGCCCATATCTTGCTACAAGAACGCTGCAACAACTTGCAAGGGATGAGGAAAAAAGTTTCCCATTAGCCTCGGAAATCGTCCTCAACGATTTTTACATGGACGATTGTCTCTCTGGATCATCCAATCTGACGGACTTCAAGGAATTAACTAGACAGTTATCTGAACTACTTCAGGCAGGTCAAATGTGTCTACACAAATGGCGTTCTAATGCAGATGTAAGGTCATTAGACTGTCCAGATTTCTCTTTCAAGGAAAAAGATTTAGATTCACCAGTGAAAACACTAGGACTGCTATGGAATAGTAACTCAGACACCTTTAACTTTAAGGTTACTGTGCACTTAAGCTCTACTTATACAAAGCGAGAAGTGCTCAGCCAAATTGCTCGCTTATTCGACCCGCTAGGACTAATCGGTCCGGTAATATGTCAAGCCAAAATATTAATGCAACAGCTTTGGTTGCTAAAATGCGACTGGAATGAACAAGTTCCACCTGACTTTTTACTGGAATGGGACAAGTTTCTAAGATCTCTTCCAATTATAGAAACATTTAATATTCCAAGATGCATCCTTGTACAAGATCCGACCTCCATCTCTATCCACGGCTTCGCTGATGCCAGCGAAAAGGCGTTTGGAGCGTCAGTATACCTCAAATCCTCTAACTCGGACACTCATAGCTGCAAACTTATCTGTAGCAAAAGCCGAGTTTCACCTTTAAAGACGGTCAGTATTCCCAGATTGGAGCTGTCAGCGTGCCTCCTGCTATGTCAACTGGTTAACAGAGTGATGACCGCTCTCAAGCTTAAAATAGATAAGGTGACATTGTGGTCAGATTCGACTATTGCTCTCGCCTGGATCTCCACCTCACCACATCTCCTCAAGACATTCGTCAGCAATCGAGTATCATTGATTCAGGAACTTTCTAAAAATTTTGACTGGAAACACGTGATTTCCGAGTGTAACCCATCAGATCCACTGTCCCGGGGACAAGACGTCATTTCGCTCTCTACGAACAAGCTTTGGTGGGATGGCCCTGAGTTCCTTGCAGATGACAACTGGACCTTCTACTCAAACCCAGAATCTAATTACAGTGAAGAACATTTTGCGAAAGAACTGAAACAAAATACAACTTCCTTGTTGATTGTACACGACAACTTATTTTTTGAGGACCTCTTTAGTATTACTAATAGTTTCTTGAAATTAATTCGTGTGATTAGTTTACTTTTTAGGTTTCACAATAACTGTAGAAAACCAGGTAGTAAACTAACAGGCCCCATCAGTTCGGATGAAATGGAAAAATCTAAAATTTTTCTTCTTCAACTTGTACAAAGTAAGTACTTTTTTGAAGAAATTTTGGCTTTGAAAAAAGGTTTGCCACTCTCTTCAAGGAGTAAGTTAAAATATTTTGATCCATTTCTTGATAAAAATGGTTTGATTAGAGTAAGTGGTAGGATAAACAATGCAAATTTAAGCTATAATCAAAGGCATCCCATTATATTGCCGTCTGAGCATAAGATAACCAAACTTGTTTTTCTTTATTTTCATGCTAAAAACTTTCACAATGGCCCACAAGCTTTGTTGAATTCGGTCAGGCAATTGTATTGGCCACTTAATAGCAGGAACATTGCTAGGCAGATTGTTCACCAATGTGTTATTTGTACAAAGGCAAAACCTATCCCTTCTCAACAAATAATGGGAGAATTACCTTCAGAAAGGATCAATGTTAATTTTACGTTTAATTCTTGTGCTATTGATTATTGTGGCCCATTTCTGATTAAGTATAAGGGCCAACGAAAAGGTAACTATCACAAGATATACGTTTGTATTTTTGTTTGCATGGCAACAAAAGCAATCCATTTAGAGATCGTAAATGACTTAACTGCCGAAGCATGTATTGCTTGCTTAAAGCGGTTTTTTGCCCGACGAGGTAAACCAGAAAAAATATTTAGTGACAATGCAAAGAATTTCGAGGGTGCAAATTCAGAAATTAAAAAATTGAGGGATCTTTTCAATAAACAAAATGATTCTTTGTACAATTTTTTAACTGAGGAAAATATAAAATGGAAATTTATACCTCCGAGAGCACCAAATTTTAATGGTCTTGCAGAAGCAGGAGTCAAGTCTTTTAAGTATTACTTCAAACGAACTGTAGGAGATACAACATTAACCTATGAAGAGTTTTTAACTATTGTTATTCAAGTAGAGGGAATTTTGAACTCACGCCCTCTAACTCCTTTAACGTCAAATATTGATGATTTAGATGTTCTAACTCCTGGACATTTTCTCATAGGTAGACCAATTAATACTATCGCTGAACCTAACTTAACTGAGTTAAATAATAACAGACTTAATTTATGGCAAAAAACAACTAAAATGGTTCAAAATATCTGGAAGAATTGGTCAAATAACTATTTGAGCACATTAATCCAGAGAAATAAATGGTTGTTTGCTAAACAAAATGTAAAAATTGGAGATATGGTAATTGTAAAAGAAGAAAACCTTCCTACCTGTAAATGGTTATTGGGAAGAATTAATGAGATATTCTACGGAAAAGACAACCATGTAAGAGTTGTTACAGTTCAGACTAAAAATGGTATATACAAAAGACCAATTACAAAAATTGCAGTTTTGCCTATTGAGAATGTATAAAGATTTACCTGTAGAATTTTATATTGTGTGTAATTTTGAATTGTATGTGAATGTTCTGTATTTCTTTAGTAATTTTATATAATTGTCTTTTTTACTATTTATATTTGTTATATTAATTTGTTGAAATCAACATTTCAACGCCGGGCGGAATGTTCGGTGTGCCCTGTCACGCCCTACAGCAGCGCCACCTACGGCAAGTAAGAGTAAGCTAGCAGAAGCAATTGGATGCTCAACGAATGAGGAAGTAATCCTCAGCTGTGCCCTGCACATATATGTAACGGCTCCTTGGCCTATGTGAAGAACTATTTCAGCTGTGCCCTGCACATATATGTAACGGCCCCTTGGCCTATGTAAAGAACCTTATCAATTCAATGCCCACCTTGGCATCAATAAAATAATTAAAATTTTCATAATACAGTCCACTCTTTTCTGAGCTCTCAACACTTATCTCGAGATTTTCACGTGCATGAAGTAATTTTAAACCCTTATTCCGCTATTTCATCGTTTAAATGTCAGTAATGCATTTTATGAAATATTTGCTCTGAAGACTCATTTAGCAAGACACATACATCCTAGTTTAAGAAAGAGAAGGTATTCCGTAGGGCTGTTATTTTCTTCCCAAAAAATGGCAAAAAATCATGGTGTAACTATACTGTTGTGTCAAGAATGTTAAGTAGAACTTTTCCTTGAACCTCGTTATAAGGTTCATGAAACTAAGCATGTTTTCTAACGTTCGCATAAACTCATTACTTATATTTTACACTAACTTTTTTATAGTACATAAAAATTATGAATTTTTTGTGACTTCGTTTTGAAAATTGAGCAGTCAGGGCGTTAATCGGTTTGCTTTTTGAATTTACAGACAGCAATTACGTGAAAGCATCAACCATAATTTTCGTTACTAAAACATTTTTACAAACTATTTTTGAATACGATGCTTGTTATTACGATTCAATTTGTAAACATAGTACCGTTTTAGACTTTTTACAGTAACAGGTATATGATTGACAGATTCAGGCAAAAATCAAGAAGTCTTCTATTACAAAAATAAATTTACTCCTGAGAAAGGAATTAAATTTATTCCCTAAATAAAACGTTTTTAAGTAGATACATAGTTTTGATCGAACTGATAGAAATGGTTCAGAAAATAACAGATCCTCTGAGAGCTACCAAATGAGGCAGTGAGAAGCAAAAGGATGTAAGTGCCAAAATTAAACATTTCAAGATAACCTGCACAAATTGTAGGAGAACCTCTCCTCTGTTTCGGGGCAAAATATAGAACTAGTAGCCCTCGTAGGTGCTGTTACACAGCAGGATTTAGAAAAAGAATTCAATGGAAGCTTACCAAGGATCTGAACTTAAAATACGTTTTTCATAAAATTTTGAAAAGTCCACTTACATCCCTTTGCTTCTCACTGCCTCAAATGTGCAACTACATTAGAAGTGAACATAAGAAAGAAAAACAAAGACTTTTATTTTTCTTTAATGACTCTGCAAGAAATGCAGATAATAGTCGAAAGCATAGATAATGGCGCCATAGGTTTCAAGCAAGATATATATTTCTCAACGCTATTCGCAAAAATGAGAAAGTTGTAATTAAGTACAAAAATTAGAATTCCATTATACTTAATGAACAAATTAAGTTTGACTCTCCCTTCGACGAAATAAATGATGAATGATCAAACAAGGTTCAACTCATTTGGCTTGTAATTTATGTTAGCCCGCATAGACTGCATTGTATCATTAATATCACAATAGAAGAAAGATTCCGGCTCCTTAATTATTTTCCGAGTCATAACGCAAAGATAAACAACCCTGAAATTCCTCTGGAAAGCTTCTCACTGAGAATTTTTTTTTTTATTCATCAATAGCTGGTTTAATAAGCATACAGTTTGTGCCAGTACAGTTTATTTATTTCATCATACTTTATTTACTGTTGGTGTGCTTTAACTGTCGTTTCTCCAAGCACATCTGAGAGATGCAAGAACTTATTGAAGATAGCCAGCAGAGGGAAGAAAATTTATTTTTGAGAAGCTCTGAATGAAAATTAGTAATAAACTTAATGCAATTTTATGTTAGTTCAATTATAAAAAATAAATCCCATGTGCTTAAACTAATATTTTTTGGTTATAATTAGGATACTTTTTCTGGATTCGTCAAAACGATAATCAGCAGATAGTTGCTTAATGCAATTCTGATAGGGAATTTCAAATTTTGCATCAATGAAGAGGACATTTTATCTAGACTTCTTTACAAATGAGCTGATGTGTGCATCACATGACTTCCTTTTACTCCAAATTAAAGATAATAGTGCCTCGGAGTGAGCAACAAAACTCTTTAAATGCTTTCATTCCAAGTCTGTTGCGAACCGAAGAAACAATTTATACAGATAAATTTTCCCAATATTGGCAGTTTTAATGTGATTTAATGGTTAACTCTCCAAATATGGCCAAATTGAAACCAGATTAAAAAAAAAAAAAAAAACTGCGAAATCTGTCGTTAAGTTGGCGACAAAACTTGGCGACCAAAATCTTGGCGATATATTGTCAAGTATTTTCCAAATGATTGCACCGCTTCAGTTTACATTGAAATTAACAATGATTTTACCCCAAAAAGGTGTAAAAGACCCCCTTTGAAACATCCGAATGCGACCAAAAGAGAAGGTGCACAACTAGACCCCACTGGGAGTCTATGTGCCAAATTTCAACTTTCTAGGACATACCGTTCTTGAGTTATGCGAGATACATACACACATACATACGTACTACGGACGTCACGAGAAAACTCGTTGTAATTAACTCAGGGATCGTCAAAATGTATTCTTCAGGTGTCTATACGTTCTTAGGCATGTATCCACGTGTGATCGGGTAGAAAAATAATCAATATTCATTCGGGGGCGAGTAAAATGGAAATTAAGGCCGATTTTTGAGGGAAATTTTTTTTCGCCAATACAATACTTCCTTTTTTGTAAAAGGAAGTAAAAAGGAGGATGAATAAATAATATATGTACATTTAGAATACTTAAAGACATTAATAATGAGTACAGTTTTGAAATAAACAAACGTTATATATAAATTATCAACTGGAACTGGTTAAGTGCAAAAAGATAGATAAAAATTTATTTTAAACAAAGGTAAAATTTTTCCTTCAAACAAGCGCTGAAGGTTTCATGTGCATGAACATGAGTAGCTGCGTACCGAAGTTACTGCAACATTGCAGTTTCCTCCGAATCAAAGGGTCTAACACTTGAAAGTCTTGGAAACAATTAATAAAAGAAAAATTAAAAATTTAGAAACTCATAACAGCGCGTAAAATACGCAGCGATAACTTTTAAAGTAAAAATTTTAAAATGTTTTGAAAACGTTTTGAAAAAAGATTGAAGTACATTAGCAGCCAAAATCATCCTCTAATCTTTATTTCCATAAAACAAAACGAAGACAAAACTAGAAAACACTATTTGTCTTTATTTTATGATAAATTCTGCTCACTGCCTGTTGAGAACATTCTTGACAAATTCCGGTGCTTTAGTTCTTTGACAATCCTCACGCCGCCTCAGAACAACAGTAAATGGGATTAAATGTCTTATTGTTAATCTGAGGCGACGATATATATAATAGCCAATGATCGAATTACGCTCCTGGCGCCATCAACAATGAAACTCGCTCCACGTTATAATAATTGATTATATTTTTTGGTAATGTTTAACATGCAGGGAAAGGCTATATTGTGACAAGGCTGAACTGGATCCAGTAACTTAACTATTTTACTGGTAAGACTGTCCTTTCAGGGGAATGAAAAAACGTGGTCAACAATTATTGGAGTTAAGGGTTAATCCACAGGAGTTAGGGTTAAAATGTCAGCAATCAAAATATCACCAAACAGGAAATTGCTTCGTTCTAATGTAAAAGCAATTTTCACCCGTCATATCTTGACGGGCGATTTTGTAGTAGTATATTATACTTCATCTTTTTGGGGAAGTAATTTTAGTAACCACTGTGAAGCATTTAATGATCATTGAATAACAAAAGCTATTCATCTAGCACTTAGACATGCTTTTTTCCGATGCTTTTTTCATTTCCGCAAAAAGGCTTTTTTATATTAGACAACATAAAATGCTAATTCCCTAATTTCGTATTCACAGAACAAAACAAATCACTTTCTCAATACTGTTATTCATACACTACAAAATAAAAGATCAACATGAAAAAAACCCTCCACAAAGTAAGTATTTAACTATGTAGTTAAGATTGTGTTTAAAAATTCCTTGAAACAATTTTTAAGACTTTACATGCAAATTGAGATGGATTGCAAGATTATTCACACTACAGTAGAAATTGAGATGAATATGCAAAACATGATTGATTAAACACGCGGCTAAAAGTTCTAATTCGTCTGCATAAGATTCAACTTGCCTTTACTCCTAACTGTTAATTTCTTTGAAGGGAGAAGATTTTTGCATTGTGTTTTACCAACAGGGACACATCTTATAAGCTGTCAAGAAGATCGATTATCGCAGCTGATCGCACTCAGGGCCACAAAACTGGCAGCTGCCCTTGGATGATCTCTGAGAGCTCTTGAAAGCAGCTGCCAACTAGATTTTGATGCCTAGTTCCATGTTAGGCACACCCAAACTCCAATTTTTATAAGTAGGATTAGACCGTCATGATAGAATGCTTGATAACTCCACTCAAAAAAACTTAATCCACTGATAGTGTTTGCAACTTAAAAGAAAATCCCCCTCTTAAACTAGTTTTCTCAACAGATGTTGTTGTTTTCATATGCCAGTGGATTAATCATGTGTGTAAACAAACAGGGCGAAGAAGAGACCTTAAAGCCAAATGGTTTCAAATAAGGATGCATGAATCATTTTTACCATCACTTCTTTTTAATATTTGGTACATCCAAAAAAACCTTAATCGAAAAGCACCTTATTTGTGCTTAGTATTCGTAAATAACGTTTGCTCGATAATTTCACTAACACTTTATAACACATCTGCTTCCCAATTGATGTAAAAAAGGTACCAACTTTTGAAAATCCAAAATCGTAGCAGCATTTTGCTGGGGGGAGGGGGGCGTGGCCGCAGAGTTAAACACACACACACACAGTGATGAATTGTCAACAGTATTAAGAACAAAAACAATGAAACTTAAAAAAAAATTAAGTATGATAGAGAAAACATTAATACGGAATAAAAATAAATGTGTATTCTTCACTGAGTTTTGGGCACTTTTTCCGCTCTTTTGCCAAAGATTTCAATGACTGGATCAGCGTCACGATCTAAAAACCGATCTAACTTTACAGCAAGATCGATGCTTCTTGCGCAGAGACCGTCAGCACACGTGTAGAAGTTTGATTTTCTCAACTTATCGGTTTAATTTTCATGATGTCTTTTATTTATTTATTTATTTATTTATTTTTTATTTATTTATTTTTTATTTATTTTTTTTTTTTGCCAGAATATCGTATTTTTTGGACCCGTTTTCGTAGCGTCGTAGATTAAAGTTGTAATTCGTAGAAACGACGATTTTTTTCACAGCAGTTGGCAGCTCTGGATGTAAGTGATATGCTTTATATTTGTCCAAAATTTCCGGCATTGCACAGACTTCACGCAGTAACATATAATACTTCAAACCTTTGGCATCAATATTATTTCAATGCAAAATATTTTAGAATTCATTTTCGCATCTACTTCTGCATCTACCTTTTTGAATAAAGCAATGGTAGAGCCAGTTCAGTTGAAACTGTAGTTTCTTCGTGATGCTTAGTTGTAATCTCTAATTTTGGAATTGATTCTTTCAATTACCAATCTTTTAATTCACAAATTGATGGATACTTACTGAGGAAGCTGAAGAACGAATGGTGTTTGAAAATTTCATCGAACGAGCTGATGTGTGCATCACATGACTTCCTTTTACTTCAATTTAATGTCATTTTCTCATTATTGGTAGTTTTAATGTGATTCAACAGTTTACTCTCTAAATATCACCAACATTGGCTAAATCGAAACCAGAACTTGGCGACCAAAAGACTGGCGATGTATTGCCAAGTGTCCGCCAAATTATAACACCACTTGAGTTTACATCGAAATAAACAATGATTTCCCCCCCAAAAAGGGGCAAAAGACCCAATTTGGAGCATCCAAATGCAACCAAAAAGGGAGGTGCACAACTTGACTCCACTAGGAGTCTAAATACCTAATTTCAACTTTCTAGGACATTCCATTCTTGAGTTATGCGACATACATACGCACATACATACATACATACAGACGTCACGAGAAAACTCGTTGTAATTAAATCGGGGATCGTCAAAATGGATATTTCGGGTGCCTTTACGTTCTTAGGCATATATCCACGTGTGGTCGGGTTGAAAAATAAACTCAACATTCATTCGGGGGTGAGCAAAATGGAAATTAAGGCCGATTTTTGAGTGAAACTTTTTTCGCGAATACAATACTTCCTTTTTTGTAAAAGGAAGTAAAAATACATGTCTTAAGTACACAACTTATATTACACGAAGCTAAAATTATATAAGAAAATTTTTAAACAAAAACTTATAGAACCCTTTTTTTTTATAATACAATCTAAAATATACTTAAATTTGATATCCTTTTACCTTCATCTTTTGCTAAAAAATTTTGAATACCAAATGCTAAGGACGGCTCTGGCTCGTCAGCAGAAAAAGCTGCAGATGGTTCTAATTTTGAATGTGGAATTTCGGAAAAATAATTTGTTTCCAATTTGATTAAAAACACTACAGTCCAGTTTTCCCAATCAGTAAAGTTTTTAAATATCTTTCTTAGTTGAAATTGAAATATTTTCAGCAACAATCGATACACGCTAAAACATTCACTCCTAGTTTATCTTCCTTTCTAAAACTGCATACAATGTAAAAGAAATAGTTTAACCCTAAAGTTTTTACCAATTTGCTGCGGTCCAAAATTATGTAAGTTTAGAATTTCGCTAATAGATTTTCTACAAAAAAAGTAGACTTTTACAATGCTTAACAATGTCGGTGAATAAAAAGAGAATGATTTGTGATTTTAGATTTTTTTTTTTCAATTTAGTCATTAAAGTTGAGGTATGCCCGACTCTTTTGATCATGTGACCTCCCATCTATGTCTCCGCCCAACTAATTCAGCTTCGGTTCCATAATTAAGACTTCGGCTTTTCCTCCAAATAAATTAATCGAAAAATATAGCGATGAGCAAGAGAGATTAAAAAACCTTTATGTACACTCCTGCCACTCCCCGTCCTCTCTCCTCATTTTTGTTACTCCCCCTGTAGTTCGGTTCACCGTTTGCTTGAAAGATTAATGAACTGAAAAAGCGGTCGCATTTCCGAAAAGGGATTTGTGTTTTCCTAAAATCTGACGGCTCGACTAGAAGTGGATTTAGCTGTTTGCATTTCATTATACTTAATTTATGAAGCAATAAAGTACTTGACCGCATTTAAGAACCTGAGAAAAAAAGGCAAAGGATTTTCTTTACAAAAAATAAAGACACTGATACATTCATCCAACAAGACGGTTTGAAGAATGAGTAAATTTATTTACGTTTCCGTCAAAGGAATTAATTGAACCAATGATTATGTAATAGTTATCTTTCTCTGTTTTAATTAAGTAGGAGTTTGTTTTGGTGTAAAAGGATGAATGGATATACAGAATCAATAATAAAAAATATTTATACATCTGAACCAGGGGCGGATACAGATAACCATTTTAGGGGAGGATGGTCATGCTGAGGAGTGACACTCTCCCCTATGAACGAACCTACGCACAGTGTGGCATAGTGGGCAAAAAACCACCGAACTCGCGGGTTTTGAGCTAGGATCTTCTATTATGGCTCAAAATGCGACAAAATCTTCAACTATTTCGTAGTGGTGCTACAATTTTGAATTTCTTAACCCCCTAAGTCCCGCAGAGCTCAGAATAGACCCAAGTCGCGATTTTGAAAACTAAAAAGTATGACCATATTTTTTCCCTGATATGTGGCTCATTGCTTAATATAAATCGAGGAATTGGATGACAAAACACAACTTTTGATCATTGCCGGGTGTTTAGAAATGCTTTTTTCCACCGTATAAGTCATGAAAAACACGATTTTTCAGGTTTTTCTGTTGAAAAAATGGGTCTTAACGGTCTTCACACATCTCCCGCGCAAGAACAAATATATTTTAATTTCAATCTATAAGTTTTCAATCATTTTCCAAAGTTCAAAAGGTAAAAACCTCCCTAAAACACCGAAAAATTGCTCAAAGTTCGAATTTCAGCTTGGGATCCTACCATTGTCCACGGGAATACATTTGTGCAATAGCGGCAAACAGCTTATTTTATATGTATACATTTATATGTATGCATTTTGAGAATAAATCGTATGCGTTCGAATTAAATGTGTAGACGCAAATTTAGTATGTTTGTCTGTTTCCTTGGATTAATTGTAATATTCGAATTATGTAAAAGTGTGAACATACCTGTTACAATTCAAATATTACGATTATTCCGAGGAAAAAGACAAACATACTAAATTTGCGTCTACACATTTGCTCAACTGTTACTTTAAAACATTAAATTTTCTTTAAAACATGAAAAGCATTCGAAATTCTAATTGTAAAGGTTTTAATCTGAACGCAGACGATTTATTCTCAAAATGTATACATATAAATGTATACATATAAAATAAGCTGTTTGCCGCTATTGCACAGATGTATTCCCGTGGACAATGGTAGGATCCCAACCAGAATTCGGACTTTGAGCAATTTTTCGGTGTTTTGGGAGGTTTTTACCTTTTGAACTTTGGAAAATGATTGAAAACTTGTAGATTAGAATTAAAATATATATTTGTTCCTGCGCGGGAGATGTGTGAAGACCGTTAAGACCCATTTTTTCAACAGAAAAACCTGAAAAATTGTGTTTTTAATGACTTATACGGTGGAAAAAAGTATTTCTAAACACCCGGCAGTGATCAAAAGTTGTGTTTTGTCATCCAATTCCTCGATTTATATTAAGCAATGAGCCACATATCAGGGAAAAAATATGGTCATACTTTTTAGTTTTCAAAATCGCGACTTATGTCTATTCTGAGCTCTGCGGGACTTAGGGAGTTAAGAAATTCAAAATTGTAGCACCACTACGAAATAGTTGAAGAATTTTGTCGCATTTTGAGCCATAATAGAAGATCCTAGCTAAAAACCCGTGAGTTCGGTGGATTTTTGCCCACTATGCCACACTGTGCTACGGCTTTGGGTACGAAAATTTTCTGAAACTGCTTGAATGTCAATAAAAAGTACCGAATTGGCCAGGAATAAAGTGCCTAATAGGGCATAAACATTGCCACTAAATTTAATAAGAATTGAAAAGAAGTGGCATTTCAAATATTTACTTCAAAAAATAATTTATAAATTGAAAAGATTACTCAAATTGTTTACATTTTATTCATAACTAGTGGTACTCGCACGGCTTTGCCCGTAGTAGAAAAGGTCATTTGGTTCGCCTGTATATTAACAAATAATGGATGATAAATTTCTCGCCAATTGGCTATGTTCATTTGCTTGCCCATGTCAGGGGTGCCCACAGGGGGGATTATGGCGCAAGTTGCGCCATCAAAATTTTTTTTGGGGGGGGGGAGGGGGATTTTTTTCCAGAAGGTTTTTTTTTTCTTTAGAAAATGGATTTTTGAACTTTGGAACGAAAAAATATTTTAACTCATTCAGCAAGAAATAGATGCATTAATAATACTTTTTTCACGTACTCTTCAGGGCCATCGCCGTAGCACCCCCCCCCCCCCATTTTTTCAGAAGTGGGGCCGCAAATTTCATTTTAGCGATGCAACTAACGAAGAAAAAGGAAAACTCTTCGTTGTTTTTTAAAATTAAAATAGTTATTATAAATGAACAATCGAAATAATAGTGACAAAAAGTATTTTTTTTTTAATTTGAATAGAAAATGTAATCTTAAAATACAATTTAAGAACATCCATGATTCTCTTTTATTAAGAGTATCTAAGTAAGGACCGCGGAAATGTAAGCTTCAAAAACTTTTACTAACGCAAAAAAAAAAAGTAATAAAATAAAATATTCTGTGCAGTACACTTGACCACGCCGCAGAGTGGGTATGTCTGTCTAGTCGGAAAGTATGGGCTCGACTCAAATTAAAGTATTGTACATAGAGTAAAATTAGCAAAATGGGAAGGAAGCAATCAATTTATCATTAGATGATTTTTATTAAAACTTTCAGTGATGTTGGTTTTTGTTGATGGAAGTAGAACAGTCTGTTCCTAAGGTGTTTAAGTTATTTTTCGTAAATCATATTTACTTTCTTCTATATCTAATACGTGTAGAAGGATATTGGGCTCTCCTCTGATATGCCCCCCTCTTGGCGAGATTTTAATTTTTCGCTCGATACGAAAATCGCCAATAAGGCGATAACTTGGCAACCCTGGTTTTGCAACTTGAACGCTGGAAAGTAGTTTCTCGAAGTCTGTCTTTTTGCACGTGTGTGTATGGTAGGAGGTAGGTGCTCATATGTTCCGCTCTTAGGGAGATTTTAAGTTGAATACTCTAAAATAAAGTTTCAATTCAAACTTTATTTTAGAGTATTCTTTTTCTTGTTGTTTTTTAATGTTAATTTAGTTGAATTTTCTATTTTAATTATGAGTTCGGTTTGTGATGTTGTCCAAATGTATCAATTGAAATTTTTGAATGAATCTTCTTTTTCTTTTTCGTCAGGTCGTCCAACGTTTGGACGTACCGGAGTCCTAAATAGATTTTTTATATATATATTTTATATTTAAATATTTTTGTAAAGTAATGATAATAAAAAATGGGATAATTTCCCTAAGAGCGGAACATATGTGCACTGCCTCACGTGAGGAAGTAAAAGAAAAGTAAAAAAGGTAAGTGAACATATTTTGAATTATTGTGTTTTTAGTGTGTTTCTGGTAGTTTGTATTTTGGTCTGGTTGGCATTTTTGTAGCACAAAAATGGTGTTAATTTCACATAAAATCTGTGACTTTATTGTATACTGAACGGAGGAGATCTGTGACTTATATCCGACTGTGATGTATATTAAAAGTCGGAGGGATAACGGACCGAGCGGCAGCGAGGTCCTGGCGAGCCCGAGGTCTCATAGTACTTTCGTAATGAGACCGAGGCAGGGCCGGCGAGCCGAGGTCTCATTACGAAAGTACTATGAGACCGAGGGCTCGTATCCCGGAGAAACAACGGAAAAAAATTAATGCATTAATTTCATTAAATAATTAATGACATAATTTGAATTTTTCCTGTTGGCGCTAAAAAAGCATCGCTAAGAACGATGTATGACATATGACGTCATACATAGTTTTCTTGGCGACGCTTTTCTGGCGCCAACAGGAAAAAGTCGCCAAGAGGGGGGTATATCAGATTTGTTCCGGATATTGGATTCGTTAAAACTCTCGAGCTCTGGTTTTCGATGTGTGCTCAATAGCTGAATTCATTTTCGAGGATTTCCGAAAAAATATCTGTCACGGTGTGTGTGATCCATCTTTTTTGGCTATGTGACTTCAATTTTGGGAAAACTAACAGCCCGTACTGTAGTGCCAGAATAACACCTCTTTATCATCAGTCATCTAAAACTGAGTTTTTAGTACTGCAATTTTGAAAAATTTATAGGAGAGAGCCCTGATTCCCCGTCTTTCTTTAACGCGATCAAACACCAGCCTAAAAATGCGTTTTTAGAGTATCAATTTCAAAAAATTGGCAGGGGAATGGCACCGAAATGGACTTTAACATTATCAAGCTCTATCAAAATTGCGTTTTTAAAGCTAAAAGTTCGAAAATTTAAGTGGAGCACCCCTCTCCCGACCCTCCTCCCCCTACTCTCATCAACATTATTGAAAAATCGTCTTAAAATTGGTTTTCAGGGCTTCAATTTCGAGAAAATTTCGGCAGAGCTTCCGAAAACTTTTTTTTTCTTATTTTCACAAAGGTCGGCTATGATCGCGATTTTAGAGCTTCAATTTCAGAAAACCGCTTTTCTCCCAACCATAGATAGCGTTTTTAAGACTTTTAATTTTAAAAATTTCCCTGTGGCGAGCCCTAGGATATCTTTTTTCCCTAACATTACCACAGATAGTCTAAAACTGCGTTCTTAGAACTGACATTGTGAAAACAAGGGAGAGCCCTCCTTAACACAACGTTGACTATCTACAGTTGCGCTTTTAAAGTTTCAATATTGGAAAATTACTGGGAAGGGAACACCAAACCATGTATCCTCCTAACATCACCAGAGATCGTCTAAAACTGTAGTTTTAAAACTACAATTCCGAAAATTTTCCGGGGGAGAAACCCCTGGACCCCCTATCAAAGTGACAATAAATTTCCGTTTCAAGATTCATATTGTATACATCTAGTAATGACTCCATCCCAATCCAGAAAGTTGAATCCACTCTCCCTGTAACTATTCATACGTTAAAAAAAAAAGGTGTAGCAAAATTCAGGGGTACCTAAAACTTGTTTACACAAGGACTGCGTTGTAAAATTTGGGAAGGCCCGGTGGGTCACACAATCCAACAATATTTCAGTTTGTTAGCGCTCGCCCCCCCCCCCCCCCCCCCGTTGAATTTGACTAGAAATTACACACTCTAAAAACTGTTATGTGTCACCCGATTCGAAAGCGGGAAAATTTTTGGGGGGGGGGGGGGGAATTTGCGCCATTGAGCTTGGGGGGGGGGAATGGGCACCCCTGGGCCCATGTTACGGTTCCATGTTATGATAATTCCGTAATTTATTCGTCCACGTTGTGATAATTTCCTCGGGAAAATTTTCTTAAAATTGGAAAATAAAAAGAACAAAATCGAATTTTCGAAAAATCGCATGAAGGTGCACACCCCCATGCTATAAACTAATTCTGTGAAAATTTCATGAAAATCGGCCTAACGGCCTAGGCGCTATGCGCGTCACAGAGATCCTGTGACAGAGACTTTCAGCTTTATTATTAGTAAAGAAGTGCTTGAACAGTTTAGGGAGGCGTGGTCTTGACCCACATGACCCTCTCCTTGTATCCACCCCTGAGCTGAACAATAAAAATGTATCGGAAAAAACTATTATGAAGCAAAGAGGATCAGTCAAAAGTTTATTGCATTTAATTCACTGAAATCCTGTGTTAAAGGACGTTTTTCGGAAAATTAGACACTATTTTTTGCAGCGCGTAACAAGGCAGGTTTTAGTTTGCAAGCTGATCAGTTTCAAACATGTCTTGAGCATTGCAACTGAAGCACAAAGTGAGCGAGCATTGATTCAATTTCGCGAATTAAATATTTGTGCATATAGTGTACCACGAAAATGAATTACTAGTTCAACCACTGTTAATTGTGGCAATTTACTGCCACAGTTAGAAATTTCTTCTATGAGGAGGAGCAGGTTTGGTCATAGCAAGTCAGAGCTTTTGCTAGATATGTTCTCATTGCAAGATTTTCTCCTGGGATGGATTGGTTATACACTCTTTTATTATACTTTCAAATATATATTAAAATAATTGGCAATATGACTAAAACCCAAGGGTTTTGGATGTCACCCGCAACGTCAAGTTAGTACAGGGGGATGCAACGTATTTCAGAATGGTCGCACGAATGCTGACGACCCTTAACACGAAGATAAACGTTTATTCATGTCTACATATCGATACTGCATGCTTGAGTAATCCTTTTAAAGTTATTAGAGCGAAGAACAAAGAGACCTTTACCCCTCATAGGTATACCTTTCACTCTCTCCCTCATTCGCATGTAACACTGGTTACGTTTTTGGGGGTAACCCATTGAATTTCGAAATGCCTCAACCACACTAGAGTACTTTTCATAGGTGTGCAACATTTATGAATATCAACCATCAGGACTGACGTTTCAAATAAGTCGTAAATCTTTGGAAGTTTTCTTGCCAGTTGCCAAACGTTGTTATAATACAGTGAAGGGGTATTCAATTGCAAGTGTAATGAGTTGCAATAATACAAGAATACAGTATTATTGTAATCTACTAGTGCAATAGGCAATATTACGCAACAATAAAACAGAAGAATTTCCCATGCATGAGCAATTTTTTCGAAAGTTACCTGAGAGGAATAATAGTTATCTAAAAACCGGACTAAATGTCCAGCGTATTTAAGAAAGGTAAGAGGTGACCTTGTATACTTGTACGACAATCGTTCAGCATTTTGTCCACTTGGAATTGTTACCATACCTGACGAGAAATCGTTTCACAGTTTTGATCTCTTTGAGCCGTTACCTGTGGTGATCAAGTTTCTCCCAAGAGCCCAGGTATAAGTTATGTTATTTAGTCAATTTAAATATTCTGTTTATCTAAAAAAATAAGGCATGAACTCCAAACACATTTTAGTTGAATAAAAATGAAGAAAAAAAATCCCGTATTAAAACAATTATGCTTTTTATTTTTTTTTAATTTTCGAGATTTCTTTTAATAACTTCTTTTTTATGTTTTGAAGTTAAAAAAATTTTCAAATCATTTTAAGCTTTTTTCTCGTTTATAGTGGTAGGGCATAAAATTTTGAGTGATTGAGCAATAGATCTGCCCGTTTTCTGAAGTTAGAATAGCTTGAAAATGTAGTACGGTAACTTCACCACTAACAGACAAGGATCCAGTAACAGACAGTCGTAAGTTTGAATTTAAATAATAAGAATTTTAGGCGGATAAAACCGATGTTGCTGCGACCCGTGAATGCGGTGCAACCATCCAGTGTTTATCAGAGTGAATTTTATGAGCCAGTTGGTATTTACAAGGCAGTGGTGGAAGGTTATGAACAGCTACCACGAGGTCTGCCGGTGTTTCATCTGCATTTGAATTTAATAAGTTTTTAGATCTAAAAATAAAGAACTTTTGCACATTTTGAAGAGAAAAAGAGAAATCTGTTCATTACTCATCCTTTCACCATCCGATCTGTTACTGGGTATCATCAGAATTGTCGGTGTCTGTTACTAGGGGTCGGACCTTTTTTTGAAATTGAGCAAAGAAAAATAGAATTAACTAACTTTGGGGATCCAAAAGCAGCGAAGCGCTCTTTGAGACGATGTTGTGTGAGAGAAAAATAGTTTAAAAAGTCTAAATTTACTATAGGCTGAGAAAATTGAGTTAATCTGAGAGCGATGTCTTAAGAATGTCTCTTAATGGTGCCGTTACCCTATGTAGGATTTTAAATACAACATTAAATTTTATTTTTTTACAACTGCACTGTAGCTCATTCGCTAGTCCAATATTTTAGTTCATAAAAAATCCACCTTAGTCTACTTTGTCAACGATCATACTTTTAATAGCATTGCTTGAATTTCAGATTTACATCTTTTCCCATAAGCTTAATGAATTAATCTTTTCCAGCCAAATATTATGAACATGCTTAGAAATCCAAAGTTATCTTTCGCTCATTGACTTCGCTTAATCTTCATTTCTATTGGTGAAAATGAAAAGACTTAAAAATGAAAATGAAAAGACTCAATAAATTTAACAAATCTGTGATACTTATTTTAAAACCATTTTAATACCTATTGTACCAAATTATGGTAATTTTAAGCCATTTACTTCAAACAGTAGCAAAGATTTATTGAGCTTTGTAGAAATGTAAAAGCTACAAAACTTTCATCTAAATAGTTTTAAAGCTAAGAATTTGAAATGGCAAAGTTCATTCTATAAAAGTTTCCCAACAAATATCTGTAAAACTTACAGAAAATCATTTGGTCTCTTAAAACGTAAAAAAATTATCTGATTTTAGAACCATGCATTTCAATTTGAAATCGCACAAAGTAAGGATTATACCAACAACAAAAAAATTTTTTCGCTTACTGTTAAGGCATTTATTTTTACGAACCATAATTTTTGTAAAAATACAGATATCGGCTCTTTCGCGGGCTGAAAATTTTGCAATTTTTATGTGAACAAAATGAAATAATGATAAAAAACAAATATTTCGCGAGTCTTAAATTTTTGTGACTACGATCGGCTCGTGAAAATGAAAGCCGCGCGAAAATAAGTGCCTTTGCAGTAGTCAAGCTACGTTCACTGGACTGCATCTACGAAACTCCTGAAAAAAATTGTTATATTCAATAGCACTCCTCACCTTTACAATTATTATTCTCAGATACGTAACTGTTTTAAAAAATCTCATCGTTTTGAGACACTGTGTTTTAAAATTCTCAAATTTCACAAGACAGAAGTGGCGTTGAATACTATCTTACGAGGACAATGAACAGTATTGAAATAACGGGTGTGCATGAAAATATGTATTGTACGAGTGCTCATCTAAAGTATGGTTGATAAATGTTGTCTTTGAAAACGCAAGCGCTTCACATGAGCACAAAAAGTAGGAACTGAATTAACTACAATCAAATGCATATATCTTTACAGATTAGGAAATCACGTTTTTTTTTTATTTGCTGTGAAATTATGTTTCCTTTTACAGTCATTTCTAATTGTTTCAGTAAATTTGTAGTTAAGAAAAATCTGGAATTCATGCAAAATGTCAAGAAAGTATAAGAACTAAAGCAAACATTAGAGAGATTTTACTTACATGAATTAACAATTTGCAACATAGTTTCTGCGCAATCAGGTGAAACAACGCGTTCAATTCAATGTGACCGATGCAAGTTGAATTTAAAACAGTAATTACTTTAATTTTCATGCTGTTCTTTATTCAATGAAAGCGTATAAATTCAATAGGATTACATTTTAACTTAGAACGCATTTCATAAACGCATGTTAATTAAGATTATTCAAGTTGAATTGAATTAAAAGTGTCCTTAAATTATTTCGTATAGCTTACATACCATGTTGTCTCTGTAATAAAGATTTGTGGAATGTCACATTTATTGTCGTCAGAATAGTCATAATTTTAAAATGCTTTGAAACAATATTTTTACACCATACAATTGTACAATTTATTTACTCAATATTCTTCGCCGACACTTTTTTTGTGTTAGTATCCAAACTTGAAACAGTGTCCCAAATTTGGAGCGTATTTGCAATTTCTTAAACTTATGAATGAATAAGTGAAACTGAATTGTTAGTAGAAAACGTTTGCACAAGTATGTATCCCAAAAGAAGTATAACAGATGTCCACGTCCACACTAATGCTCTAAATAACTTAAGTTATTTGCGTACTTAAAAATCGCAAAATGTGTTGAAATTTTCAAAACAATCGAACTTACCCATAAAACTGAAGCATCAAAGTGCAAATCACCTAGCCTCAAAAGATAACTATTCGTTTATCCTTTAGCACTGCTTATTTCTTATTGGTGGAATATTGACAAATATAGAAGCGCTCAAAGCAAAATTTGTCAAAATGTTTCAAGTTAGGGTACTGTCTGAAGTACAGGTATAGTTGACTGTAATTCCAGACGCACTAATGTCCGTATTCATCAAATGATTTGACTCTCGGTCAGACCCCAAAACCACAAATTGAATCTTTCTTTTTCAATAAAGAAATCTTCGACCGGAGGTTTGGCTGTCTGACCGTGGATCTAATCGTGTGGTGAATACGAATGTTATTTTAATTCAATATGGTTATATATTTGTTAATATGAAAAACAAAAAGCTATCTTTGTTTCAGTTTAACACTATCTATAAATGTGTATGATAACTATTCATTAATTTCCTTGGAAGACGTGAAAAATGGTACGAGCAATAAAGTTAAGCACATATAGAAAGCATCATCTTAAAACTCACTAAAAAATTTGTTCTCTACTCTGCAAATAAAATGCACAGTGATAAATGCTTTTTCAATATCAAAGGAAGTTAAACACTTAAAACAAAACGAAAAAAAATGACGTACTCACCTAATCAACGTGATCAAGAATCCATGAAGAATAGATCAAGTTGCGTTGTTACATCTAATTTTAAGAATTTACCTAAATTGGCTAGAAAGAGATACACTTTCGTTGTGAATTCTGATCTTTTTTTTTCCGGGGAGTATTGCTTAAGCTTTTTGGGTGAAGTCTGCAATCTCAGTGCTTTGCCTACCTTACATATGTTATATTTTCATCTCACACGGTAGATAACAAACACAAACAAGATTGAAAGAATTTTACAGCACAAAGTAGAGCACAAGGACATCAATAAACAAAGGTATCTATCTATCCAATGAGCCATCAGCTCAAAAATTAAAAGAAGACTGCGTACTCTTGCACCTAGCCACTAACATTTACAAAAATTTATTATTTGGTCACTAGAGGGTGCAGTGTTGAGTCGTTGGAAGGATAGGATAAACAAAGGTAATGACTATGACCAAATGTTTTGCATAAGAAATCACATCCAGTCTGGTCACGGTTGCCACGGGGTTAGCAAGGGACCAGTTAAGACGGTTTAGGCTGCGTTCGAAAACAATCCACCGGTCACACCACGTAGTTAGTCCGTTGTGGTGATGACGTAACTGGTATTTCTCTGAGGAGCCTGGTGGAACAACTGTGTTTCCGAACCCTCGTGGTTACAGCGCGATAGTTCTAGTACAGCAGCAAACGACGCTTCAATCAAAGCGTAACTTTCGTGATGGGAAAGTCAAGTGCGTTACGATCAAAACATGAAACACGACCGGATTGGCGAACACACACTTTGACCTCGCTAACCGCGTCGAGACGGCGGTGCGAAAGGTTACTACCGGGTCGACCGCCAGAGAGCGACTGCAGCTTTCCGAACGCGGTTAGGTGACGTCAACAGTTCCACCGCGAGCGTTTCCGAACGCTTGTGGTGGCATCGTGGCGACCGATCCTTGTTTCCGAATACATCCCAGTATGGTCCCCGTTGCCATGGGATTAACAAGGAACAAGTTAATACGGTTTATTGACAACGAGAAGCAAGTTACAACCGGGGCAAAGGGCGGGATTCGAACCTACCTCCTTGGAATTACTACAATGACGAGCTCCCCAACTGCACTACTGAGGCCCCCTTCAGACAGTTCCACCTGAATTTATTTGTTTACAACATACGTTTCGAGTTCGTGTACTTTGTCACACAGAACTCGTTTATGAACTCCTGTCCAATATGACAGGTTGTACAATACAGATATTTAGGGTACGTTAGGAAACAAGGAACGGTCGCCGCAATGGTGCCAAAGATTCCGAACTTCAGTCAGACCCTTTCACCATGGATAATTCAGTAGCTAATCGTCTGCATATAAAGACTAAGATCAGCAATGTAGCGTAGAATTGTCAGTGTTAGCAAAAAAGCAACACTGAGAGAAATAACAACAGGAATCAATGTGGAATTTGAGATTAACCTGTCTGTTGGAGCAGCGCGACAAAATTTGACAACAGAGTACAGACTTTAGTGCCTCTACCAACAGGACGACATCCCCTTCAGCGTCGCTCATGGACTTGTCACCATACATCGGTTAGACTCTTGACCAATGGAAAATCACGGCTTGATCAGTTGAATTAACATTTCTGTTGATAAGAGCTGATGGTATAATTCGACTGTAGTGGAAGGCCCAAGAAGTCATGAACCCATGCTGTCATCAAGAGACTGCGCAAGCTAACTTTGACTCCATAATGGTGTGGACAGCTTTTACGTGCCATTGTCCTTTGGTCCAACTGCACCAATCACTGACTGGAAATGGTTATGTGAGTCATTTTAAGACTTTTTGCAGTCATTCATAGATTTGATAGACCCAAACAATAATGCTTTTTTATGGATGACAATGCCGCAGGACCACGATATTTCACATTTGACTTAAACAACATTTTGAAAAATTCCAGCAAATGATTCTTTTACCTAGACCCCCTGCGTGAATTCCATTGATCATTTATGAAACATAATCGAACGGTATGCTTGTGTACAAACTTCTGCACCGGCAACGCTTTCATAATTGTCTACGTTTATACTGGCATGATCCAATATTTCTGCTGGGGCCTTCTAGCGATTTTTTGGGTCCATGCCACGTCGAGTTGTTGCATTTTACTGGAAAGAAGATTGGTCCGAATGTTATTTGGTATCCCATGACTTTTGTCGCCCAAGGCTCATTACGTAATTGCTTTTCTTAGCGCATGCTGTGTATTATATTAAAGTAACTAAGTTATTAAATCAGTGATTCTGATTTCAGATCACTTCTTGCTTTTTACTTCTATTAATTTCTTCTTTTTTTAGAGGTATCCAATCAACCATGTAACTCATTCACGTCATCATCCTTCTTCTGTTCGTTGCAATTGTCTCGTCGGAAGTAGTTCGAAAAACGGACAACCCGATTGCTGAAAAAGCAACCAACCACTTTAGAATAAAGAGAGATTCGAGGAAGACAGAAGCTCCTTCTAAAGGAAGATATAAATATCGTGGTGGATAAGGGATAAAAAGAAGGTTTTGCCAGATGTTTGGCTGTTATTGCAGTAGACCAAAAGGAGCTGTACTATGCTGTAGTGGATATCGGTATGATAGAAAGTTCAAAAAGTGCCTCAGAAGAGCTTGAATGAAGAAAAGACATATTAATTTCGAAAGCGCGAAGTATGAAATCGTTGAATTAGAAATAAAATTGCGCTTTAATGATCACAAAGCTTTTCTTTCTTTTGAACAGCGAATTCTAGCTGCTTACCGAAAGCTCGGTATACACTGGGAAATTCGCCGTGTTTTCGGAACTCGGTAAAATGTCGGCTATTTACTTTGCAAATGCCGAGTAGAAGTAACAATTAAAAATAGATCGCTGTTGGTAAAATTATACCAAATGTATAGTATCTTCCAGTCTGTTTGCTTTTCAATCCAATCACTCAGTGCTCTTCTTGGAGCAGTAACGCAAATATATTTTATGTTTACTTATGGGTTTCTATGTTACGGCTCCTGTAATATGAGATCTAACCTTAAAACTTTATTTCTCCTTGGGAAATTCATTTATGAAACATAAGGAAAACGGAAAAGGGAAGTCTTATTAGCGTGGATTTCAGTTGGAAAAACTTCTAAGGACCGACCACAAAACAGTTAACTCATGGGCCCCACATTCGTTCTAGGCCCATTGCCAGATGATGCAACGAGCGCCTTCTGTTTTGAACCGTAGAAAATTGTATATGAAGGGAAATTTTACCCTTTTTTCACCCCCATTGTTGCGAAACCTCTACAATTGGGCCGTGTTTCTAGGTAAAATCTCGCAAAAGCTTTTTAATAAAATTGAAAGATTGACTCATTATATGTCACATTTTCTTCAAAGAAAATTGTTTGATTAATTGTCTAGCATAAGGTGGGTTGGGTTATCCTATTCAATTTCCTTTAGTTCGAAAAAAACTATTCCAAGTGTTCTAACTATCATACATTTCTCAAGAAATTTCATCAGGTGCATGTGTTTACGAGGCATGAATGATGTGTAAATTCGTTTGTACAGTGAAGAGCAATGTTAGGACTTAAATTTAAATTCAGAACATTAAGGAACTTTTGTAATTTTCGACCAATTTACCGCTATTGAAATTCTTAAGTATCAAGATGTGTATATCCGTGACAGAAGAAAATTTGGTGAATATCCGATGAAAACTGGATTTGAAACCTGGGCGTGCCCTGTTGGGAGGTCATTGCAACTAACTTAAACCTCTCAAAAAAATCCTTTTTTCGGAAAATTTTGCTCATTCAGCAGATTTTGACTTATAACTGCAGTATTGAATTTAAAAAAATCTAATGCTTTTTTCATTAAATGTAGGTATGTGTACATTCTTGCATTTTATCGTTCCGTAAAATTTGGGGCTTCATTCCTTAAATTGACATCTTTTACAGAAACTAAATCTTCTTCCAAATTTAAGGGGTTTGCCTGCCTGCCCTTGAATGATCATTTTTTCAAAATCAAAAATCGCTTTTATTTTATTTCATTTTATATTTTAAAATAATCACTTTTTCGGACTCCAAAAATGCTTCTTTTTTATTTTTAAGATAATTAGAAACTAAGTTATATCCAGTTAATTAAACCGGAAGATATCGTAAGAACTGGAAGTTGAATTTAAATACCCCAAGGCCTACGAAGACCAAGGGAAACAGAAAAGCTTTTTAAAAAAATACACATATCGACAAGTCAAGTCAAAGAAAGTATAAACTACAAACATGGAGAATTTCAGCCTCAAAAAAGTTGTCTGAAACGTTAACATTAATATGAGAGAAACATTTAAATGCGTTTTTTAAAAAACTACTTTTTTCAATATTTTCATTTGCGACAGATCTCAATAACTTGAAAAGTTTTATGCCTATTAACCTGATTTTTTTTAAAATAATGTTTCCCTCATTATTAGCAATGTCTTGAACTACTCGAGTTTCTAAGCTCTTCGTCAGTGTTTAAAAATTTTACGAGCATTTAATCGTGAAGTTTTAAAAGAGCTTTTCGGTGGAAATTTTCGGACTGTTATAAAACTTTTATCTCAGAACAGAGGTAAGTAATACAGTAACTTACCAAAGAAAATATATTTTAATATATTGCGTTGGAATGAGTGTAGAGTGTTGGGCGTAAACTATGAAATTAGCTTATTTTACGTTCAAATTTCCCATTTTTGAAAAATGTGATGAGAAAACAACTATTTTTTTCAAATTATTTTCGAAATTTCAAATCACTCTTTAATTAAGAAAAAATATATAGTTAGTCAATATTTATTTATTTATTTATTTATTGAAAAAAAGGAACCCGAACGTTGGCAGACACTTAAGTTCACATCGCCACTGTCTTGAACATACACACAAACACACATACATCGTTGTTATATGTATAGATTCAGTAATCCATGGGTGCTCAGAAGAAGTAAAAGATCAGAGGCACTGGCTGCGCCTTTGAAATTTTTAGAGGTCATTTCAGGAGTATATTTTTTTCTTTTTGGGGGAACTCTCGTTCTGGGGGATATATTTGAGGGGATACGTCATTTCTCTTGGGGAGATGAAGGGCACCCTTGAATACCAATTCAACAGACTATCACACAGGTGTGAATGGTCAACTTATTCGCTCAAGAATAACTGATTCTTCCAAGGAATCGCTTTGTAACATGAGCTTTCTGAATTTTCCTTCAGCGGCTCCATTGAACTATTTACCCTTTTGTTTTTATTCATGAGATCACGACCTAAAGTACATTTGATATCCACATACGCGTCAAAACCACCAAAACCACTCCTGATGATCATTGCAGATGTATCGAACCTGCCGACAAAAGAAATTAGCTTCTTTCACACTTCGAGGAACGGGTGCCACAGTATATCATTCTCCGGGCTTCTTAGAAGAATGCAACTGCCAAAAATATGAATCTGTTCCTTAACACGTGAATGGTTGGGAAACAATCAGTAGAAGGAAAATAGAGGGAAGTGGTTACACGGAATTTGTGAACCTTGATTTATATGACATCATTTTTCTGCTAAGCCTATAACTAGCCTTTTTTTCTAATTGTGGTGCTTTAAAAATGTTTTCCAGAGTAAAATTGGTTTAAGATGAGAAATTCATTAAGTAAACTGAATTTAGTGTTTAGTGCACTACCCGTGACTTTGGGACCAGGCCAGCTATCTGGCATTCTTTTAGGGAGGGAGGAGAAAAAGTATATGTACTCAAAAAGAGTAGAAACCACTTCCACTTACATATGAATATGTTAATTTTGCAAAGTCGGGGGGACCCCTTGATCCCCTAAATGACAGAACTGCATGGGATCATTTATTCTAGAGGTGGTGAAACGAAAAAGAAAATCAAACATAAAACAATTAGGAATTTTAAATAAAGAAATAAGTAGGATGGTATGATGGTCAGGAAACCAGTTTACTGTAACGAAAATTCTAACTTTTGTTTTTTTTATTTCATTTTACATCATTGAAAATATTATCGCAGTTAATTCAGAGCATGTGTTTGATAATTTAAATGCAACGTTTGTTTTTGAAATTTCCTCTCAGATTTTGCTACTTGCTTATTACTTCTAACACAAAAAAAAAAAAAAAAAGAAACACACATTTAAAAAAAATAAACAGAGCATTAACAATTGATTCTATTAATAGAAATATATCGCTATACTTATTGAAATATTGATAAATTGGTGTAATTATAAATCCTACTTTTTCACTTTTCTTTACAGTAATATGACAGTTTAATGACTTGAGTAAAATCATCATCATCATCATCATTATTTTTTTTAATTCACTACCCAAACATTTTTTTTAAACATTCAAGCTATGGATTAAAATAAAAAATCATAAAAATCTAACGAAATTGGTTGAATGGGTAAAAGTTGCTTAATTTTTAACCATAAATCAGTTTCAATAACAATAAAAAATGTCAGTAGAACTCCAATCCTGATCCTACTTCTGGTATCCGAACAAGTCCTCTACTGAAATAGTGTCGTCGTGGTTTTACGTGAAGACTAATGAAGAGTCGCCAGAACCTAAATATCTATAAGGTGTCAGAATATCCATGGACACGCCTATCTCTCATCACTCTCTGAGAAGCCAAAGTTTGTTTCTATAAAAGCTTGTGACTTGGTTCATTAAAAAGTCATTGGTGGCGGGTCTATCATTGTTTTCGTCATAAGTTGAGAAGGAACTAAAATTGATCTTCTGTTCCGTCTGAAGAAAAAAAGGTTTCAAAAGGATATCGATCTCATCAATCATAAAAGATTAGTTTTTAAAATTTTTCTATTCAGATTACCTTAAAATTTTAAATAAACTATAATATATTTTTATTTTAGTTGACACATACTACACGAGCTAGAAAAAGATATCAGCGGCATGGCCAAATAACTTTTTGGTGCTCCCAGTATTTGAACTTAACAATTTTAGCCATTGGATAAAGCAATTTTAGTCATTGATTAAAACAGTTTTTGCTATTTGGAGTCCTTAGGCTACGTCCTAGGTGGCCTGTTTAGTAATCAGGCCCTGCTTATTCCCATGAATAAAAATAAGTGAAAAAAGTTTTAAAATGTGGGTTCAGAACATTGCATTAAAACAAACTTAAAATTTTGAAGTTACCATCAATACTTGATAGCACATGGTTAAATAATATAAAAATTGTGAATAGGTACTGAAGAGATTTAGGATCTTAAAATAGCCATCAATGATCTTAATCATTATCTTTACATCATAATTACAAGCGGCTTCATTACAACTGAAGCTACAGAGTGATCTTTACCAGAAAAATCTATGTAAATAAAACAGAGAATATATGTGTATAAATATGTATGTATTACTAGTGGCGTATCTACAATGCTTGCCACCCGGGGAGGTTCTTCAATTTGCCGCCCTTTCGTTGTGAAATAGCTAATACATTAAACTGTCAAGGGTATTTAAATTAAAACGAGAAATTGAAGGGAAAAAAAAACGAAATTAACTTACATACTTCCGAAAAAAAAAAAAGAAACGGGGGGTGGGGGCACACTTGCATAAAAATGCTAAATTTACGTAAAAATCGCAATTTTAGGCAATTTTTAGTAAAGGGAAGGGGAAGGGCGGGTTGTGTTTGTTCCCGATTTTTTTCAAAACTAAAATCTGTTTTACTGTTTCTTTGTTGACGTTTGGGGATCGGTGGTCACCGCAAGGAAATGCTCCGAAATCAAAGTTTTAAAATGCAGCTTAGGTTACTTTAGGGGAGGTTAAAAAAAAATCGGGAGTAGTCGGATACTCAATTCGAAAATTTTCAGCTCTAAAATATGCATTTTTAGGCTATCTTTGGCAACACAATTGCATGTGTATTCTAACGCAGTTGTAGGCGTTAGGGGAAACAGCGGGCACTGAGGTTTCTTACTGAAATATTTTTTAAATTGAAATCAATTTTAAAGGTATCTTTTGTGATTTACTGGAATGGGGGAGGTTCGGCTGAAATTGTTAAGCACCAAAATCTCGAAAACGCAATTCTAGGCTATCTTTGCTGACGTTAAAGGGTTTCCTAACACCTAATGACACCAAAAATGTTATGAAGCTCATAGAAAATGTCAGTAATTGACGCTCGACTTTAGGTTTTGTTTGATATTGATAATGTTAGGAGCAAAAGGGAGCAGATCTTCCCTCCCAAAGTTTTTCTTAAAGCTGAATTTCATTTTAGAATATCTTTTTGAAGTAAAGATTAGCGAGCTCTCCCACCCACGCAAATTTCTTTGAGCGAAACTTTGGATTATCTTTGGCGACGTTAGGAAAAGGTCTGAGGAGTTCGGCTTTCTTTCCTCGGAAATTTTTCAAAATTGAAGTTTTCAAAGCGTTGTTTGAGTCTTTTGAGACGTTAGATGATGAGGGGGGGGGGGTGATTAAGTTATCTGTCTCGGAAAAAATTCTGAAACTAAAGTCCTAAAATCGTATTTTAAGCTATCTTTGATCACGTTAGGGGACCAAAGACAGTCAAGGTTCAAATGCTGTTGTGACAAATTGGTACTGAAGTATCGAAGTTTTAAAAACGTAATTTTAAGCCATGTGTTGACACGTTAGAAAAGACAGAGGGTAGAAATTTTCTCCAGGAAAGTTTTCAGAATTAAAGGCCTAAATATGTACTTTTTGGCTGTTTGCTACGTTAGAAGAAAAGACAGGGTTCGGGGTCCTACCCAGAAATTGTTAAACATTGAGGTTTTAAAACTGTATTCCTAAGCTATTTTTTCTGATATCAGGAAAAGAGATGAAATATTCGAGAGCTCCTTTTGAAGCTATCTTTCACGCTGTTAGACTACAGAGTGGAGGTGGGAGAGGTTCCCAACCGGAGTTATTTGAACCTGAATGCGCTAAAACAGTTTTAGACTATGTTTGGCTAAGTTGAGGGACCAAACCAAATGTTGAAAAATGAAATTCGCTAATCTTCCATAAGAAATAGACTAACATGTGATAAAAAGTTTTCGGATAGATTTTCTACTTTTAAAAGCGAGAAAACAAAAATCCTTTTTACCTCTTTTGAAATGGAGAACTTGCAATGAATGAGAAATCAAAGTCAACTCTGCAACATATAAAGCCACCCCTGTGATGAGCAATAAATTGTTTCATGCAGCATTTTTCACTTCCCTCTCCATTTCTCACTCTTATCACCATTGGTCTTAAAGTTAAAAAAAAATTTTTTTATTTTACTAACAGGTTTTTAAGAAACTCTCTTAAAAATCCAGTATTAACTCTTTTCTGTAACGAAATTTGGAAAACTTCATTGTTTTCTTCCTCCTGGAGTTAACTTCTACAGTTTAAAAAAACATTGGTCGCATGAACGCAGGGAAGATTTTCGAATGCCAAAATGTCACGAACCGTTCAAATTTGAATTTTAGGGCCTAAAAATGGCATTAAACGGTCTTTCTCTAGCAGAAATAATTATCCGATCAATTCAAATTTAGCACCATTCAAAAACCCGCGAAAAATATCCCAGAAATTGAATTAATTCCTTTGAGTTTAAAAAGAAAACCAAGACTAAAACCACAGGGGAAAAATTTAAAAGCATTTTTATGCCTAATGGAACAGAATTTCATACCGGAAAATTATCGTCGGCGCCATCTCATTTTAAACTAGCGTTTAGAAAGTTGCCACATTTTTTTTTACTCGTCTGTGACTAAATAAAATTTTCTTTCTGATTTTGAGGCAAAAATTTCCCTTTTTGATTTTTTTTTTTTTTTTTTTTTTTGTACTGCCATTAGAAGATAATCAAGATTTTGGTTGAATTTATGGAGGGTTGCGTTTAATTTATTCGGGAATTTTTGATTTGCCGTTTTGGATTTTTAAGAATGATTATTTTGACGGGAAATTTTACAGTATTTTTTTTTCTAATTGAAGCCTGATTGTTGAACATGTGTCACTTAACATTACTTTTATTTTTGAAGTAGACCGTGCAAAACCGGGAAATGCAGCTAGTATATGATAAAAATTACTGTATTTCGCCATACTCTTTGCGAAATGAATGCACTATATTAAACCATTGAAGTTCGTTCCGGAAGTTTACTGCAATAATTGTAAGAAATTTTTCTCTCGGAGATCCTACCGCTGCTCTTAACAGTTCAATGCGAAAGTGCTTCGTTTTTGAAAATCGATATTCATTTGTCATGGAGCCATAACAGACATCGTGAATGGAGGTTAATAGATCAGTCCAAGTCTCCTTTAAATGGTAATTTTTCTCAATAAAAACTGACTAATTACTTGACGATTTTGCAAGTTATCGTGACGCCTAAATCCTTTTCTGATCGATTGGTAACTTTTTTTAAGGAATGAAATGTCCTCTTAAAATATTAAAGAGGGCGCAAGAGTCACGTTTGTAACAAGAGGGCTGTTATTCCCGTCAATGAGACAGGCAGACCACACTCATTTCCAAATTTTCTTTTTGAGCTAACTGTATCCATCACTGGTTGAGGCGGAACAAACTCTCAAAAACATTGATATGATTGACGTCATTGGTCACGCCCCGTTTCCTGGTCGTCTTTACTCCCTTATGGTCGTTTCCTAGTCTCATTTATTTGGAGGAAAGATAATTTTAGACAGTAGACAAAACGAATTTTTATGAGATAATGGATCATATTCTTTTTCCTTCAGCCGGATATAATTTCTTATATCTGTTTTTTTTTTTTTTTTTCAAAAATTAAAAGATTCTTTGATATTGTTCATCGTATTTTTTTTATGCGGCCGTCTTTAATAATGTCATGCTAAGAGGCGGAAGGGGGCTCGTGAAGTTGTGAGTTTGTGACAAAAAGAGTATGGACGTAACAAGAAATGTGACGTCATAAAAGTAGCGTGATATGTGACAAGGGAAAGGGACAAGGCAAAGTGGCACTTTGTGACAACGGGGGAAATGGTCAAAACATTGGGAAAAGGTGTGACATCATTTCTGCCGTGCTAAGCACAGATGTGGTATCTGCAGTAGACCTCAAAACGAGAAATTGACGATTAAAGTTTTACAACTCATTTCTTTGATTTATGACTTAATTAAATGCTCAACTTGCGGTAGTTGTTTCATAAATAACTTATCTAAAAACTGTAAGAGAGTATTTTTGTAAAAATGTTAATTTAAAATTAATAAATGCAGTTACGACAAATTTTCTTTTCAAAACCTTTTCATATACTAAGCTATTTTCACCGTAAGTGACAATTACTAGGCATTTTTAGGGGTATATGCATAGATACGACAAAAATAGCTCAGTAAAACGTGCTCCGAGTATCATTAAATAATACTAAAAACATCTGCTTTCTTTAGACTTAGCTGTTTCGCTTTATTTTGTTAATACAAATCTAACAGAATCTACCTTCTGAAAGATACCATTTTTAAAATTCCGAACAATTAATACTGTAATCCATTACAATTTTCTGTTTTTTATATTCTAAGAATGTGTTTTTTATAATGTTTTAATTTCTAGATTCATTTTTACCGAGCATGAAGATAATTTTGACAGCAGACGATACTTAAATAAAAATATTGCTGGCCGTAGAATGAAATGCGTTTTTTTTTTTTTTTTTGCATGAAAGAATTAAATATGAATATTTTACATGCATTTCAGTTTTAAAATTTGCATTTTAAATAAACATTTAAATAGAAAAAGCTGAATATTTACTTTAACAATTATGCAAAGTTGTATTAATTTTTATTATCAACCTGTATCAACTATTCAACAGTAAACTAATTTTAATATTCTGTGTTACAATAAAATGCTACATTATTAAATATGCTGCTTTACTAAGGTATAAAAGTCGTATCTACAAAAAATACTAAGGGAAAAAGTGGTAACTGCGCAGATACCACTTTAAAGGCTTAGTATTTGTCACTTACGTTCAAATTGTCTTAGCAAACTCCGCAAACTATGCAGTTACGACTTTTTTCTTAAAGCTTTTTTTAATATTTCGCGTTCACAAATCGCCAAAAAACTTGATATTTAGGTAAATTAAATTACTAACGACCACCTGGTGACAATAGCTCAATTTTGATAAAATGTGCAGATACCACATCTGTGCTTAGCACGGCAGATTTATGGACAGCCCAAGTGATCTTACGACATTATCTCATTTACAGGCACTTATAAAAAATAGGCAATGAAAATTTGGTTTGAAAATAATTTATTAATAACTTATTTGCTAGGATTATTTTACTAGTAAAAGTAAAATTTCATAAGAAATGCTGTAGTTTGGTTAGGGGAGACGCGGAGGGACGCTGTCCCAGAAGTATTCGGTTTTTTATTGTAAAAATTAATGCAAATGTAATGTAAATTAGTTTCAAACCTCCATTTCATTTGATCAGTCCCCCCCCCCCCCTTAAATCCCTGGGTGAATGCTTCGAAACATTTATTTTTAATTACAGTACGGATAAAAAATAAATGTAAGTCATACATGATTAACACATTCTGAAATTTACAAGAAAAGGATTGTAGTTATATGGAAAAAATAAAGCCGACTAACACATGGGATGAAGGGGTGCGCCTTTATTCTTGGGGTTTCCAATTTCCCCAAGAATAAGGGTGCACAACCTCCCCCAAATACAACAAAGATACCCCTGAATCCCCTTAGGTGGGCACTTCTAACTAATATGAAACGAATAAAATGCAGTGGCTCAATGCACAGCGCATTCGTTTTAGCACATTTTAAAATACAATATTTTAAGCGATTTTAGCGTCAATTGCAGTACATTATTCCATGATTTTGATTAACAATTACAACCCTATCTTTCAATTCAGTAATGAGTTAAACTTAATCTCCTCAAAAACAACCCTGTTGTAAAAATTTCCCCCGCCAAGAAAACCTTTAACTTTTCCGCACAAAAAAGGAAACCTGCATCCTAAACCCAAAAACCCTCAGCCATAAAAAGTTATGATATCTGTTTGCCCGTCAAGTATTGGCCAAACTATCATCCTCCCTCTTCTCCTTTTTCATCACAGCTACTTCCATCAGAACCTCCTCCCACCTTCAACTCCTCAGAAATATGAATAGATCTTTTAAATTGTTTATCTTGTTTGGCGGGAAGCTTTTCAAAGTGAAGTAATTGCTTGAAGAGCAAAAAGCTTCCCGTCAAACAAGATAAACAATTTAAAAGATCTATCCAGATACTTGGCGGGCAAACTAGATATCATAACTTTTTATGGCCGAGGGTTTTTGGGTTTAGGAGGCAGGGTTTTTTTTTTTTTTTTTTTTTTTTTGTGCGGAAAAGTTAAAGGTTTTCTTGGCGGGGAAATTTTTACAACAGGGTTATTTTTGTGAGATATCACATCTTCTTGCATTGATATTATTACTTTGTCTGTATTTTTAGAATTGAGAACTTCAAGTCAGAAAATTTTCAATTGAAACAACGCTGTTTTGTGTTTTTAAGGAACAATAATGGCTAGCCTATTTTTACGTCAAGTTATTTTCTGACTATTATGATTCTATGTTCATTTTGCGAGAATTGGGCGGTTTAATTTTATTGCAATCCTTGTATCCTCTCTGTTACAAAGAAAATTTCTTGGATAATAAAATACTATATTTTAAATTATATTGTTTTCAAGTATTTTACAACTTCGCAATAAATTCTATTACAGTTTTTTTATTTGACAGATAATTCAACATTTTCATGAAGGTTTCTTTAAATGTTTTACAGCTTGAGGGCTATTTTTATCTAGCTTTTCACTTTTTGTTTAATTACATTTTTTCTTAAATCGTGGATTATTTTACGTTTTATGGGATAATTTTAATTGTTTGGTGATTTATCTTTTGCTTGATAGAAGTCTTTGTCTTGTTTAATACCTAGTTTTGTTTGAAAGTTCATTTAAAAAACGAAATAACGCATGTTATCACCAAGTAAAAAAAAGAAAACTAAGTCATTAAATATTTTAAATTTGAATGTGTCAGAAGATCTATACAACTTTACTCAATGTCAAATCGCGGATATCCCAAATTTTCCATAACGAATGCGCATGTTGCGCGCTGACTAAGCTCATTAAAAGTCTTGCTTAAATTAATTGCAAAAATTTTTTCAGCTAACAAATTACTGCAAAGCACGGATATCCACACACGTATTTCATATATTTTCAATTCATTATGTGTTGTTTGTGAAAAATCCATTAATTTAGAAAATAAGCAAACCAGTTAAAAAGTGCTATTTTTCGCTTTCAATTAAAAAGTTATATGTGCCGTATCATATGCGTGCAGTTTCATATAATTTGTCACGTAAAATATTGTAATGGTTTAACCGCAGTTTATCGCCGACATTTAAAATTTCTTCCCTCCATAAATATATCAAAACTGAAAAACAGGGGGAAGGAAATTTCGTATCGGCAAAACTTTGGGGGGGGGGGGGGACAGCATTCTAATCTCATTCATTAATTTGTTTCTCTGCTTAAGTATAAACAAACAACATAGAATCTGAAAACAGAAAGCCCAATGAACTAAGTCTGGGCGCATGCGCAGTCGCTGTGGCAAAGTTGTGATATCCACGATTTAACGTCTAGTTGAAACTGTTGGATATGTTTTACTCTTGATTGAATTTCATTTCCTAAGACAACGTTGGAATAAATGTTAGATCTGTTCTAACCTTGCAATTGCAGTCCGAGATAAACAAACGCTATGAACTGAGAGTAAGTACATAAGAATTTAGGGAAAATTAGTGATTTTCAAACTTCAATTACTTCGGCCCATGATGTCCCTGGGGGTTGAATTTTTGTATATGTACTCAATGGCCCCCTAAGAATATGTACACAAAAAATCATTACCGTAGCCCCCCGGGGGGCTGTGATAGAACCCTGGGAAGGTACAATTTGGGGAGTAAAAACGAGGGGGAAGGGGAGGGAGGTCAAATGGCACAAAAAGCACATCAGTAGGGCACAAGAAATGTGTGTGCGAAATTTCAGCTGATTCCTTTTTTCGTCTGGACTGTAGCTCTGTCAAAGAAAGCGAAAACTTTTTTGAACAGCGATTTTATAACTTTAATACCTCCTCCCCCTGATGGTCTAGGGGATTGTATTTTGGTTTACGGCGTAAGGGGCCACTAGAGATTGAGTGTATCTAAAATCAACTCCGGGGGTCTTCATGGGGCTGAGATACAGAGGGGTGAAAAACCCAAAAGCCCCAACTTGTTCTGTCGTGTAATCTTGTTCTTGGTCGCTTTTTTTTTCTTTCGTCTTTGGCGTTGGATTTGCTTCTGTTGGCTGCTGACGTTTGGTTTCCTTGGCGGGGCGGAACGCTCCCGCGTCCCGTGATCATACTAAACCATCATTTATATTTTTCTTGCTATCATTAGTTGCGTCATAATACCAATGATTTAGCACGCTTTGCTGATAATTTTCCACACTCTATTACATTTGTCTTTATTTATGCATCACTCATTATTTTCTTCACTTATCCATCAATCATAATGTCATTTGCTTAGTTTAACTATTATTTTGCTCCGCAAAAATGAATGTGCATTATTTTTGTTGCAGTCAAATAAAGCAGTGGTGCCCTACCTTTTTTACCCGAGGGCCGCACCTCGTATTAAGATATATCTCGCGCGTCGGAGAACTCAGATAAAATTTAAGTTATTTGATTATTTTTTAATGGATAACATGAGAAAACACGGAAAAAGAAAGAAAATTACAAACCGAGAATTATTGTTAACATTACTACGCGTATATTTTATCAATACGAAGTTTCCATCTGTCTTTGAGAAACCTATTTTTGGCGATTTCACTCCAAATTTCCAATAATCTTTCTTAACTATAAATCGCTCGTCAAGATATGACGGGTGAAAATTGCTTCTACATTTGAACGAAACAATTGCATGTTTGGTGATATTTTGATAGTTGACATTTTAACCCTAAATCCAGCGGATTAACCCTGGATTAACCTGACACTCCAGTAGATAACGTTCATTGTTGACCACTTTTTCGTTTCTTCATTCTCCTAAAATAACAGTTTTCCCAGTGAAACAGTTAAGTAACCGCGTCCAGTTCAGCCTTGTCACAAAGAAGAATTTCCCTGTATGTCAAATATTGGCAAAACATATTATCAAATTATCATGTCGTGGCGCGAGTTTTATAGTCGATGACGTCAGCGTTACTCGATCATTCTTATTATACAGGGTGATTATAATAAAAGTTCCACTTTCAAAACGCTATAAAAATAAAACCACTGGTCAGAATGACGTCAAACTTCAATGGAATATTATCGAAGAAGGGGGGAACTTGATGACAGAAGAAAAATAAATAGCTGAAATTTTTAGCAATAGATGGCATTGTAACTATCGTAATTAATAGTGATCGACTACAAATGACAAATAAATCAAAAAATATTACCTAATGTGTAAACTATAACATTATAACGTACATTAAAACACCGTACTACTCAGCGTGCACGAGGGTATTGGTGTGATACTGTTAGTTAAGTATGCCCATCCAACACGGAAAGGTCATATCACATCGGATGGGAAAAATTGAGTTTTAATTGTCCTGAGGCCAAAAACCGCATAAAAAGCATCAGTAAAAATCAAATCGGTCTTTTATTTTCGTGAGACTGGCGCAAAAGATGCTAATATAATGTACCCCGTTTTCTGTAACAAGTTGAAATCGAGAAACAGCATGTTCCACGACTGATTGAAGTGTTTCTGGGGTCGCGTTTAGAATGTGTTGCGCAATCCATGCCTTCAGCTCAACAAAGTTTGCAATTGGAGCACTGAACACAACAGCTTTCAGATAGCCCCATATCCAGAAGTCACACGGGTTAAGATCAGGTGATCGGGACGGCCAGGTCTTTCATTGAGACTGTCATAGTGAACTTCTCAGATGCGAAATGAGGAAACAAAACGTGTATTTGGCGTTTTTATAACAACTTCAATGAGTCGTGCGCATGACAGGTGTTTTGATTTATATATTCTGACGCTTGCAGCGCCATCTATTGCTAAAAATTCCAACTATTTATTTTTCGTCTGCTATACGTTTTCCCCCTTCTTCGATAATATTCCGTACAAATTTGAGGTCCTTCTGACCAGTGGTTTTATTTTTACAGCGTTTTGAAAGTGGAACTTTAATTATAATCACCCTGTATATGAGGATACCAAAAGATGATTGGTTGTTTTGGTAGTTTCCAGAATATGATGTTCGATTGGTCGCATTAAACAGAAAACAGCGGGTCACGCGATTCAGCTTCGCGGATTGATTTGTGGGTACCACTGATTTAAAGCATGATAATCAATCTTTGCTAATAATGAAGCTGAAAGTCTTAGACTGTTCGGCTGATTTTCATGAAGTTTGGCACAAAGTTAGTTTGTAGCATGTGGGTGTGCATCTTGAAGCGATTTTTCGAAAATTAGATTTTGCTCGTTTTCTATTCCAATTTTAAGCACATTTTCCCGAGCAAAATTATCATAAGATCCACGAGTAAATTACCAAGTTATCATAACGTGGAACCATAACATGAGCAAGTCAATTGGCGAGAAATTCACCATACATTATTTGTAAATATACCGGCGAACCAAAAGACTTTTTAATTTTCTACTACGAGCAAAGCCGTGCGGTTACCACAGGGTTTCAAATAAAAGCGATACATACTTACATTTTGTTGCTTCTATTAGAACTGATATTCGTGTCAAATATGAGTTGAAAGCAGTTTTTTCAAAGATTTTTGAGTATACTGACAATAGGAAATGTAAAACTTAGAGTAATAACAAGAAACATACATATATATATATATATATATATATATATATATATATATATATATATATATATATATATATATATATATATATATATATATATATATATATATATAATTGTTTAATTGTGACAAAGCTGAACTGTATCTGGCATCTTAACTGTTTTTCTGGTAAGATTAGTTTTAGGATAATGAAGAAATGAAAAAGTGAGCGCTATCTGCTGGAGTTAAGGGTTAATCCTCTGGAGTTAGGGTTGAAATTTTAACCATAAAAATATCACCAAACAGGCAATTACTTCGTTCAACGGTAGAAGCAATTTTTCCCCGTCATACCTTGACGGGCGATTTTTTAGTTATTAAATAATGATATCAATAAAAAAAAAACCTAAATGTGAATGATAATCCTCTTTCGATTCCAAGTTAAATGAAATTCTTTTGAAATTTTACATTTACTTTTAAATTATTTATTTGACAAGGGGGGGAAAAGGAAAAAACAGCATTTTAAAGCTAAATGTGTGGCTGTTTTTTTTTATTTTTTATATTGAACAATCACGCTTGCTTATTGTTCTCACTTGACTGTTTTTGGGCGTCCTTTGATTTTATTTTCCCACCGCTTCCCTCTGCAGCACCACCGTTCACCGGCCTCACGATGCTGCTCCTCTAGCGAAAATCTTATCCAGATTGCGTCCATATCCTACGCGCATACATACACACACACACACTTACACACACATACCCACACACGCACATACACACATATACACACACATACCCACACACACATACACACATATACACACATACACACATGTACACACACATACACACATATACACACACATACACACTATATACACACACACATACACACATATGTACACACACACACATACCCACACACTCATTCCTGCACACAGACACAAACACACGCCTACACACACGCACACACACACACACTCACACACACATACACACACACACACTCACACACACATACACACACACACACTCACACACACACATACACATATATACACATATACCCACATACACACTCACATGCCTGCACACAGACACAAGCACACACGCCTACATACACACGTACCCACTCACACACATATGCCTGCACACACGCAAATAAACACGTGATTGCGAAAAACATAATTTGAATTCAAGATGTCAAAATTCAAATTATTTTTTTTCAATTATTATTTTAATTGTTCGTGCAGTGAGAAATGACTTCAAGTAACCGAATTTCTGCAAGAATGTTCCAGGGGTGCCCCCCCCCTAACAGCAAAGGTACTCTGTAATTATCACGAAGACCCCCTAAAAGCAAGAGCCCCCTCCCCTGCCAAATGAAAGAAAACACCCCTCAAAGCAACCCCTTCCCCCCAAAAAAATCAATGGCACAGTCTGCATCATGACCCTCCCCCCCCCCCAGGTGGGCACCCTTGAGTATTCACAATATGCTCTATCTCCCCATATTTTTGACTCTAGAATTATTCTGCCTTTTAAACTTAAGATTCACATTAACTCCTACTTTAAACTGTTGATAAAAAAACAACTTCACTCTTGACTCTTGTGCAAAAAGTAAACTCGTACTTAAGGAAGGTATGTGTGCACTTCTTTCTTCAAATCATTCGCAGTTTTCTTCTTTCTGCCACAAATCAACAACAGAAAGTTCAGCAATATGTGACACATGTTAAAATCCTATGCAATTATTCCAGCATATCACATTCCGTAGGTGACGCTTTTATGCTTTGATTCATATCACTCCCCGTCTTAAAATAAATGAATAGCGTCTAATATTCTAACTTTTTTTTCATTAGCGTGGGACCAACTGGAAATTATACGTTTTTCAAGACCGTTATTACAGCTAATTGAAGGGATAGTATTTGAAGGGTAATTTATGTGATTAACTTTTTGGTTATGTAAATAGTAATGAAGTAAAAAAAAGAGACTAGGGCCTGTTTACTTTTGACCATTCCAGCTTTAAAACAAACAACTAAAAGTCTTTGTTGAACTAGACTCCTTCTAATATGATTCCTTTTCCTATTGTTACCTCCAGTTTCCGCATTCTTAATTCTCTGGGAATGTTTCTGTGCAGTTTAAAATTAAAACAAAAAAAATTAATGTTTGATTGTAACGGAGTTGTTTTCCAGCTGAAAAATTCACCAAGAATGCAACTGCAGATTTTTTTTTAAATAATAAATTTATATTTCTGTTTTAATTGTGCGCAGTGATTTTTCTCTCAATCCGGAAAATTTTTAATCACTTTTTAACATTTACATTCGTCACTCGTCTGGCTATATTTGCATCAAAACGTTCGGGCCATGTTAAACTGTTGTACCTTAATATCAATTCAATGCAAAGACGCTTTAACGAAATGCAGTTGACGATCGATTTTAAATAAGCAGACGTACCTTTTATTCCGCAAAAAGCAATGTTTTGCAACAGAGGGTTGTTTCGCACGATCCGCATTTTTTATATTAAAAAAGGAAATATTGTATTCGCGAAAAAATTTTCACTCAAAACTCTACATTAAATTCCATTTTACTCACCACCGAATGATTGTTGAGTTTTTTTTTTTTTTTTTAATCCATTTTGACGGTTCCCGAGTTAATTACAACGAGTTTTCTCGTGATGTATGTATGTACGTATGTGCGGATGTGCGTATGTAGGTCGCTTAACTCAAGAACGGTATGTTCTAGAAAGTTGAAATTTGGTACGTAAACTCCTAGTGGGGTCTAGTTGTGCACCTCCACTTTTGGTTACATTCGGGGGTTTCTAAAGGGTTTTTTTCCTCCTTTTTGGGGGAAAATTATTGTTAATTTCGATGTAAACTCAAGTGGTGTTGTCATTTGGCGGACACTTGGCGATATATCGCCAGTCTTCTGGTCACCAAGTTTTGTCGCCAACTTGGCGACAAATTTGGCGATATTTTTTAAAAATCTGTTTTAATTTGGCCATTGTTTTTTAATGTTTAGAGAGTAAACTATTGAATAACATTAAAATTGTCAGTAATGGGGAAATGACATTAAATTGGAGTAAAAGGAAGTCATGTGATGCACACATCAGCTCGTTTATTTTCTTAACAAAGAAAAAAGAAAAAAAAGACGTTTAACTTACCATAAAAGAGTTAAAGAATTTGTTGAAACACATTTATTTAAATTGTTAAACTTTTCAATTAAAGCATTTAGCTGCTCTCAATTTAGGAACATTTTTAAAATGCTCTTTAATTCGCAGAGATTGAATTCGTAGCGTTGAGTTCGTAGTTTCCAACTAGAGTGCATGCTTGTTTAACTGTTTGGCACAGAAGCTGGCTGTATGAGGTAAAAGTAGCATTCGATATTCGAATATTCCATAATTTGGAATCTTTCTCACCACCTCATGGTGAAGTTATAGTAAGTGTTTAACAAAATTTACGCGCTTTAAGGACTAGAAAATCGCCTGTTAAGGTATGGAGGGTGAAAATTGCCTCTACATTTGAACGAAGCAATTGCCTGTTGGTTGATATTTTGATAGTTGACATTTTAACTCTAACTCCAGGAGATTGTTGACCACTGCTGACCATTGTTGACCACTTTTTCGTTTCTTCATTCCCCTGAAATGACACAGTCTTACGAGTAAAACAGTTAAGTTACGGGATCGAGTTCAGCCTTGTCAAAATCAAACCTTTCCCTGCATGTTAAACATTACCAAAATATATTACCAAAATTATCATGCCGTGGTGCGAGTTTCATTGTTGATTGAGGAGCGTTACTCGATCATTGGCTATTATACAGGGTGTCCCAAAAGGTCGTTTACAAACTTAACATGCTGGTCTGCCAGATCATGATGAACAAGATTTACATAGTAACATACGTTCGCAAGCCCAATGCTGGCGCACTACGCACACCAAGTCAGGCACTAACGGATGCAGAACATGTCGCATATTTATTACACAAAGACGATTTTACACAACGTTTTAGTTTTCAAGGAACTTATAGCTGTTGTTGAAATTTGCTGCCTTTAACTGTCAGACACCGTCGCAACGAACGAAGTACCAACCGTCGTAATAACGATCCATTCTGACAAGATTTCTCTGATCGCTGCGTTGTCATTGCAACGTGATTATGAGAGCTGGCAGGACTCAAATTTTAGCAACTGCTTTAAGCTTTCCTAAAAGACTAAAATGTTGTATAAAACCGTCTTTGTATAATAGATATGTGACATGTTGTGCATCCGTTAGTGTCTGACTTTGTGTGCATGGAGTGCGCCAGCATTGCGTTTGCGAACACATGTTCCTATGTAAATCTTGTTCATCATGATATGACAGACCAGCATGTTAAGTTTGTAAACGACCTTTTGAGACACCCTGTATATATGAGGATGCGTTTTACTTATTTTCTATGCTACCCGGATTATCCGGCCTTTCGGTTATCCAGACTGCTTTTGGTTCCATTTAGTCCTGATAAATAAGGTTCTACAGTATGGTCAAAAAAATTGAAGCGAAAAAAAAGATATTAATACATATATGTGTGTATATATATATTTAATTTGAATTCTGACACTTTGAATTCGAATTTTGTTTTTCGCAATCACGAGTTGCGACAGGACCCTACTCATTGGAGGATGTTGTTTCTAGAAACGGCTCATGTCCTCCCAAGCATGCCCCTCCTCCTGGGCGGTTACGTGTGTGTATGTGTGTAAGGACTTGTTTGTGTGTAGATGTGTGTGTATGTAGAAATGTGTGCGTAATGCAGGACATGGACGCCACCGCCTAGGAGGAGGGGATTCCGGTGGACAGTGCTGCTAGTGGAGGCTAGGACCAGAGGAGCAGCTCCGTCCTCCGGTGGACGGCGGTGCTGCAGAGGCCCCTGGTCCATTCTGAAAAAGGAACCGGACATCAAGGACGGTCAAATAAAAGCAACAAGCAATCGTGATTGCTCAAAAAAAAAAAAAAAAAAAAAAAAAAAAAACAGGATGTCAGATTAAAATCATTTATCTGAGTATTGGTGCAAAACCGTTAACATTGTCGAAAACACATAAAAAGCAGAAACTACAAATTTTTCTTTTTTTTTTTCATTTTTGTCATCTATGGTACGTTAGCTTTGTAGTACAAGCTTGAATATTTGATTTCCGCTGGAAAAAACACGAAAAAATGTCTCGTTCCAACATTTCCCCATGGTTAGTATTGAATCCAAAGCGTGTTTCTTCAAATTTCTCGAAAACTCGTGTCTGCAGATACTGCCGCTTGCCTGCCCACGGCAAGCAGCAGTCATCATATCATTTTACTAGATCTGCTAGGTCCTGCGATGGAGTCTATGAAACCACTCATCAAGGGGAAAAAAATCCAAAATCATTTTTCAATTTATGGAAATTGACCAGAAGTCGGAAAAGATTTCCTTCGCATCAAGCAAACCGATATTGACAAGCAACATCCTTGAAAATCCCAAGCGAGGCGCTATTTGTCATCGCGGTTTAACGTAGCTAGTCACGGAACAGGTGAAATAGAAATTATCAGCAGGTGGTTTCGCGCGCAACACTTTGATCCAGAATTCTAGATTACTGAGCATCGCTTGCTTCATCTGATGCTCATGAAACTCAGCCTTGATGGCTAAAGAAAACAAAACATTTCAACAACGCAAGATCAGATGAAGGAACTTAACACTGAAAAGCATATACGCATCCAAATTGTTTAATGTTTTACAAAGAATTACGAATCAAACATAAAATTTTGCTTTTTTACTTTTTCAGAAAGGAATTTCAAGGGGGAAAAAAGTTCGAAAAACAAAAAATTGTCAGTAATGCTACTGTACTTGCGTGCTCACTATTTTTGTTAAGTAAATTGAATACAAATTGTTTGGATAATGTTGCGTAGCATTTCTTCAAAAACCCAAGACACACACCAATTTGATTGAAGTTTAAAAACAACGCATGATGTTGCTGTTGTTGTCCTATACGGTAGGCTGGCAATTTGAGGAGCTCTGTGTCATTTTTCCAACATTCCAACTGTAACGTAATTTGGCGTGAAGTCCAACTTCCATAGTTCACACATGTCATTCATAAGGACCCGTTTATAGGATAGGCAACCATACACAGCACAATCACACCAAGAAAGGACAGAACAGAGAGAGAGTTCGAAATCGGAACCTCCTCATCCGCTGTCAAACTACTCTGACCACCAGGGCCGATCCTAGCAGGTGTGCAGAGCGTGCACTGAAGGCGGGCGGCCACACGTTATAGTTCTATTAATCACACGTTCTATTAATCACACGTATATAGTTCTATTAATCTACACGTATATAGTTCTATTAATCAAGCAAAATTTCTCACAATCTAAGTCGAAAAAATATGCTGAATTTTAAATGTTTATCGAAAAATCAAAATAAGTCCCGATTTTCCGATAGCATAGCATAGTTAACGAAAAATAGAATGTGTTGGTGCACAGTGTTTTCTGGTTCATTGTCCCTCACACTCATGCTTCGTTTGATTGTAAAATTTATGGCAGAGCCAGCAATCAGGCATGGATACACTCACGCACGCATGAATACGCTCATGAATAAGGAAGGGGGCATTGAGGAAATGGCCGCCTCCTGAGGCATTAAAGGTGCCTTCTAAGGAGCGCAGAGGGCGACTACTATTGCCTCCCCCTAAGCTTCTATAGACCCTAAATAGTGAAGATTTATCTTAGGGGAAAAAAACTGATAAGATGCATTCGCAAGCACTTCAAACAACAAATTATGTGGTTCAACTGGCGCGGATACAGGAGACGACAATATACAATTACGACTCTCCTGAATAGAGTCCAATACACACGAACAGCGAACGGGAATTTTCGCTATCCTCCTGCACGCTCTTTGTCCTATGGTTATTAAACAATGCCTGCAGTACGATTTTGAGACTTCAAAAACATTTCCGGAAGAGAACCGAATGGCATATGTAACTTTTCGCGATATTAGGGCAGCCTCCAAATGTCAGGAAAGAGTAGATAATTGAATTTTACAGACATTAATGTCAAAAAATATCCATAAAGATCCACTGTCGCTTCCCAGTTTGTCAGAAAGTATAAAATTGTGCTTGTATTAGATTTGTAGAAATATCTATCGGGGAGCCTTCAAACTCTTCCGTCCCAAAAATAGTTGATTTCAGTCCCGAAAAATATTTTGGTTGGGAAATTCCTCACGTCTCCTCTATCGTTACCAAGTATAGCCAAAAATGTGTTTTTGAAACTAGTGCCGAGGAAATTTCCGGAGAAAAGGCACTGGATCCCCTACCGTCACCAAAGACAGCCTAAATTTGCACTTCAGACTTCAATTTCGAAAAGTTTCGGTAGGAGAGAACCGAATCTCCCTCCTTCCAGTAACGTCAACTAAGATAACCCAAAATTACGTGTTTAAAACTTCAGCTTCGAAACACTTTCGAGAAAAGCCCGATTCTTCCTAAGCAACGAAAAAAAAAAAAAAAAGCTTCAAATTTACTTCAATTTGGAGGAAAAAAAAAGGAAAGAACCCAACAATACTTTTCCCTAAAATTTCGAAAAAGTTCCTAAAATTGGGATTTTTGACGTCAATTTTGAAAATTTCTCCATGGACCTTGAATATCCCCAGCTCCTTTCTCCTTGCATCATAAGACAGCCAGAGATTAATTAAAACTATTTTTCATACTTCAATTTCTAAAGTTTTCTGGTTTTTCCCCTCTACCCGCCGTTCCCTACATCTCCGTCCTTCCTCATATGATTTTTTATGACTAGAAATTTAACTATTACTTTCTTCAAAGATATATATTACACCTAAGGAGTTCCTTAGTATAAAACTTTTTTTTTACTTTTTATAAATTCATCTTTATTCTGCTTTTTTTTTACTTAGTGCTTGATACAGAAATTTGAAGGTAGATGGATAAGGACGTTAAGTATTAGTCAAAATATGCAAATTAATCTTGAGGGGTGGCACCTTAGGTCTTTGCACGCGGGCGGTCGACACCCTAGGATCGGCCCTGCTGACCACTAGACAAGGCGGTCAGCAAAACAACGAATTAAACAGTAATTATGATTAAAATCCGCTACACTTTAGTGTTCAATATTCGTTTCTCGAAAATATCATTACTAGAAACAAGGAATGTATTTCATTCACAAAACGTTTTCGGTGTAGAAGTGAAAAACCACATGATTTTAATTGGAAATTGAATGAAAAATTTAAAAAATAAAATAAGGTCGATTTACTTCAAAATCTGCTCATTTTAAAATTTTATCGATAAATGAGACCACTTTTTCAAAAAAGAGGCTACTATATTGCATGTACTAATACTAACTGGTGACTAAAACATTCCCCCGTTTTACCCCTTAATGCTTTCATGTGAAGACTAAATTTGTGGGTAAAATGAATAGAGTAAAGAAATTACTCTATGCATTACTCTATGTATATTTCTTTACTCAATAGTAAAATGTAAATAATTACCTTCTGGGCCATTTCACGAAAAGCAGACATTTTATTCCGCACGTGATAAATCTATTAAATTTCAAAACGTGTAGTAAGTAATTTATTTTTGCTTTAAAAACAGACGTTTATGCGTAGCTTTTTCTTAGGAAAAAATTCTTTGTTTCCCAATTTTTTTTTTTTAATTACTTCTGACACAAAATATGGAGCTGTCACGTGTTGGGAAACATGTCTGATTTAAGTTAGTCACATTCGGGAAAAAATAACAGTATATAACCAATCGAGCAAAATAAGCATAACCACGTGATTAGTATAATGTGTAGAAAACGATTACCATATTTGGCAATATTAGCCAATTTACCATTATTTATAAAGCTCACTTGGCAAATTAAAAGAATATCCAAGGTAGCAATTATTATGTCACATAAAAATTTTGTTACCTCATACGGGGACGGGGAATGAGTTGTAAATATTCAAGTGTGGTTATACAATTGAAATTGTCAAAATATGGTGCAGTTCTCACATATGTCAATTATTTTTGGCTAATTTTATGGCTATTTCCAGAATTTTTCATTTGACAACCCTGATCTGAAAGACGGAAATAGAAAACACACAGTGTCATGTTCCCAGATTAGGTTTAATTACTAATAGTGATTGATTAAATGTATTATTGAAATATTAGGTATTGTATTATTTATTAAGTGTATTATATTTGAGCGTCTATTGAATTCTGAGGTTCTTTTTACTATTAAGAGTTCTCTCTCTCTAAAATTTTAAAGAGGACGTTTTGTGGGAAAGAAAAAAAAATCTGGTCACCTTTGTATTCCGCTTCGCTGGCGTGAAATCCTAATACACTGAGACAAAAAAAATGTTTTAGATTGTGCTAGCTGTAGTTATGGCATTGTGCAATTCTGGAAATTTCCTTTGATATTATTTCTTTTTTTGCCCGTTTGGTAAAAATTAAAAAAAATGTGCTTTCATGAATTGCACTTCTTGTAAAATTTCTGACTATGAGATATGAGTTATCATAGGCTAAATACTTGATCATCCTTGCTATTTTATGATAAAGAATCTACTGATCCACAGCGCAACAATCTTGCTAAAACTTGAAAAAAAAAAAAGATTTAAAAAACAAACTTTCCAAGTCGTGTCTGTACATATAAGAGGACCTTTTAACCCACGAGTTCAAGCCTCCTTATAATCTTCAAGGCTGGGAGAAATGGCACGATCACTTTCTATTTGGAAAGCAGCTGACAGAAGAAGAAAAGAAATTCTACGTCAACTGATTCACACGAACAGAGAGAAGAATTTTTCATACGCTTATAACTTCCTCGTACTATACTTCTCAAATGATTTCTGAACGTGCAGCGGTTTTTATATTGTGTCTACTAGGAGAAAGTCATTCTTCTGAAACAGCGATTTTCTATTTTGTGATGTTAGCATCATGGCCTGATTTATCAATTGCCCAGGAAGTTTGGTTCAGTGGCTCCCTTCCTCCAGAAGCCACTATAAATTACAGGGGGAAAAAAATGCAAAACTGTGACTTTAAAATTGTTTGTTGTGATGCTTAAAATCAAGACTAGTGATGATGTGTATCGCAATGTTAATTTTAAGTATCTATAGTATACACGGTGACATGCCCACTCTCTTAACATCATAACCGGCTGCTACTATATTCATAATAATAGTGTCTAGGTACAGTAAAAAAAAGTAGCCTTGCGCTACTTAATAAAACCGCTTTTGGCGCCACCTGGTGGAAAACTGTGGAGTTAGAATTCCTATCTCAAAAACAGTTTGCGATTGGGAAAAAAGTGACAGGCAAAGTTATAGTAGGACACCATCGATTTAGAACTAAAAGATTATAACGGCAAAAACGGGCATTTGGTTTCTCGTAATTTCTCGAAAATATCCCGGATTTACGTTCTAATGACGTCATGAAATTTTAACGGAAGGAGCCGGGTCAAAGATGACACAGAAATGTCAAATAAAGGTATATAATTACAGTTTGTGAACAAAAACAAGTGCGTGTTTCAGCGTTCTATTCTTTACATTGATGTGCGTTTCAGCGTTCTATTCTTTGCATTAATGTTCACAAGGTGCCTTTTTGTACGAAATCCATCGAGAAGAGATGAAATAGAGGGAGTGAAGACTTTCATTCGTGAAACAAAGACCTCAAGTAACGGATAGATTTTAAAGCGAAGCATTGGAAGAAATCAGGTTTCTTTCGTTATAGTTTCACTAAAAACGTGTCAACCATTCGTAGCTGTTAAGTCACGTGACTTGGGGTCTTTCCCTGAGGTTTTGCTAATGGGATAGTTTCTTCTAGTTAATAGTGTACTACTTTTCGTCACTGAACTTGCATTAATAATAATAATATCATTATGACGTCACAAGTAATGTATTTTGGAGTGCTAATCTATTGTCCCGCTAAATGTTTACGTTTTGCTGTCAACCGCGGTTCCAGGTTATGATAATTTGCGCTGTGTGCCAATGGCTGGCATTTAATCACTCCCCTAATAGCAAAATTTCTTGCATCAATCTTGACAGATCTTGATATTATACTGACGGCGTCAATATTGACGTGTTTCATACTGCATAAAGCTTGCATAAAGATTAAAAAGCAATATTACAATAACAACACGTATGCAACATTGCATTCATCTTAAAATATCAATATTGATATTACCTTACAATAACAACATTGCATACATATTGACGCCGTCAAGATGTATTGATTTCATGCTGTCGCCGTCAAGGTAATTAGTACACAGTAGAACAGGTGGACCTTCGTTGATACTTGCGCATGCGCACAGTTCTTTCTACCCAGCGTCCCTCGAATTGCTGGCACATCTTCCTCCTTCGACCTACGATTTCAGTCGGTTCAGAGGAGCTGCACGTGGCGTTGTCGTTGCGTTCTTTAGGCTTCGTTAAGTTGGTTGCTTAGTTATTAGTGTGGAATAGTATTGTTTTAGGAATAACTTATGAATGACTGATAACTGCATTTGTTTATTAATATAGTACTAAACAAGTCATATCGCAGACGATGTGCGATCAATGTTAGAAATGGCCGAAAATAACTTTTTTCGTCCCTAGACTTCGAAACGAAGGACATGAAGCCCAGAATTTCGTATTATCACTTCAAACTCATGAGTAAGATGAATTTTATTCAATGGTTATTTATGTTATTCTTTAAGATAAATTCATGTGTTTTGTCCATGGGATATTTTCAAATGCTGACATCCATTTGGAAATGTACTTTATTGTATTTATTTACTTATTTATTATTTTGCTTTCTTTATTCTTAAATGTGTTATAAAAACTTCCGCAATTATTCCTAACTAGGCATTTTATGTCTTTATAATACAATTAGAAGCATGAATTTATAAAATAAGTCAAGTATTACGCAAAACGAAGAAACTTTCATTTTTTAAATTAAATTGCGAGTACTATTAATACCTTTATATGAATTTCCGATCAGATGTCAGCTTTAAGGAAATATTCTTAGGCTAGAAAACTATCTTGAAGAATAACAGAAATAATTACAGAATGAAATTTAATTCTCGAGTTTCAAGTGAAAATAATACAAAGAAATAAATAGATAAAACACCTTGCAAACGTGCTGATTTCATACTGTCATGTCAATGTATCCTGACATTTTCCTGTCATATCAATACGTATGCAATATTACAAAAGCAAGATCATCTTGCCTAGACCTTGATTTCATGCTGTCATGACAACATCTTGATATTATCCTGTCATATCAATACGTATGCAAGATTACAAAAGCAAGATCAGCTTGCCTAGACCTTGATTATATGCTGTCATGACAACATCTTGATATTATCCTGTCATATCAATACGTATGCAATATTACAAAAGCAGCCTACCTTGATATTTTCCTGATATTATGTTGCATACACCTTGTCAGCCAATATTGTGGCAGCCTGCTGACAGCATAAAGGGAGTAACATAACAACATTGAGGCAGCATTAATGCAAGATGATTTTTCTTGCATGTCAACCTTTATGCAATACTGAGGCAAAATATTTTGCTTACTGGGTCGTGATGTCATGTGCAGAAGCGCAAAAAAATGAGTTTCAATCAGCGCACCAATTAAAATAATTGTTAACCCTTCAAGCGGCCGTGACGTAAAATTCCTTCACTCAGCGATGTATTGAAGAGCGGCCGTGTCGAAAAATTTGGCCTTGAATATTCTGCTCCGAGAACGGCTGCGGCGTAAAATTCTATAGAAGAATATTCATGGCGAAATTTTTCGACACGGCCGCTCTTCGATACATCGCTGGGTGAAGGAATTTTACATCACAGCCGCTTGAAGGGTTAAAAAATATTTAACTTTGTCAAATTATTTAAAAAACGGTTAAATCCTCACGCTCTTTCAGAAAAAAATGTTTTTGAAATTTCAGAAAAACGACTCCATTCCTGCTCCAAGACGAAATCGATGGTGCTTTACAACTTTGTAAATCACTTTTTTTCTTTATCTCAATCCGTTTTCGAGACAGAAATTCCAGCTCCGTAATTTTATTCAGCAACGCTAAATCGAACCAGCTCAAATTAGTATTGCTTCGGATCTTAATTTAATCTTTGTACGGAGCATTCGAAAACCATAATAATTTCGTTTGCATATCCAAAATTGAAAAGTATTGTTACAAATTCTGTAAATAGTAATTATTTTTATGATTAATTTGTTGTCATCTATCTAAATTTGGCGTTTATTCCATTATCTCTCATCTAAAATTATCTTAGTAACGTAACCTGTAAATACACTGCTCGACATTGAAAATGCAACACCAAGGAGTGTTCAGAAATTTATGCAAATTTTAGAGTAGACATACATCACTGAGTTATGTAAATGATGGGAAATGCGCAACGTTCCGACGCACGTGAAGTAAGATATAAAGAAATGAACTTTCAGGATGGGCAATATTCGTGTCGTTATTTCTGACTGGAGAACTATCGAAGAAATTTTGTTTTTGTCTTGGAGGATATGTGTTACACGGGAGAATGCCAGGCCGACGTCAACGAAGGCACTTCCAGCAGATAGACGATTTTACGAGGGGTATGGTGATTGGACTGAGAAGGGGAGGTTGGTCCGTACGTCAAATCGCAGCTGATACCCACATGGATGCGAGCACGGTGCATCGGCTGTGCCGAAGATGGTTGGAACAACGAAATGTGGCAAGATTGAGGGGTGCAGGGGTAGCCAGAGTGAGGTCAGAACGCGTGGATCGATGCATCCACTGATAAGCTGTAGCAGACCCACAAGTCACTTGTTCCTCGATTCTGCAGCAGGTGCAAGATACCCTGAATATTCCCGTCGTTTGGTCGCACGTGGTCTGCAATCACGGCTTCCGCTAAGAAGACTGTCATTGACCCCACAACATAGACAGCAACATTTAGTGTGGTGCCGGACTAGAGTGACGTGTATGACAGAATGGCGAAATGTTGTGTTCTCAGATGAATCTCGCTTCTGTTTATCCAGTGATGGTCGCCGCATACGTGGGTGGCGTAGACGTGGAGATAGAACTAATCTGGCAGTAACTGTGGAACGTCCCACCACACGACAACGTGGCATAATGGTTTGGGGCGCAATTGCGTACAATTCCATATCACCTCTAGTTCGTATTCAGGGTACTATGACGGCCCAACGATACTTGGATAATGTGCTGCGGCCGGTGGCAATCCCTTACCTTCAAGGGATACCCAATACAATTTTTCCGCAGGATAACGCCCGACCACACAGTGCTTGCATTTGCCAAAATGCTCTCCAAGGCACACAGATGCTTCCTTGACCACCATACTCTCCTGACCTGTCACCAATTGAACATGTGTGGGATGTGATTGGATGCCGTTTGCAGACTCTGTCCCTGCCTCATTCAAAAGACGAACTGCGGCAAATGGTTGAAAGGGAATGGAGAGCCATCCCTGTGGACACCATCCGCGCACCCTTATTGACTCTATGCCTAGACGTGTTTCTTCGTGTATCACTATCCGCAGTGGTCTTATATCCTACTTAGCCGACGCCATTCTCGCTTTGTATTCTGCCTATCATTTTGAAAGTAAGCTCATTTATTATTCCTTGCTGTCTCTGTCTTTTTTCCAAATTTCATCACTTTCTTACTACTCCTTCTTGGTGTTGCATTTTCAATGTCGAGCTTTGTAGTTTCTCGTAATGTACATACAACTGGGGGAGTTAGTTGGTTTGCTTTCTAACTGTGGAGTTTTGTTTTTCGTTGCGCTTCGCGCTGTGTTATTGTGTATTTGGATGTAAATACGTGTTTTTCCATTGAGTTTATGGTGTTAATCGATATTTGCCTAATTGCTATGGTTAAATTAGCAGTTAACGATATTTTTTGCACTTAATTGCAAATAAATCTCCTGTGTTTTCTCAAGAACTATCTCGTCATTTAAAGAAAGTTAGAAGTTGCACCGGAACTTGTAACAGTATAATTTTCAATACCTCTCCTTTCAGGAATTTGTCTCTAAACTAATTACAATGTTACCTTAGTTTTAAGGAAAATAAAATTTCCCCGACGACAAATTTCTCGCTTTTGGCTATTTTAAGAGTTAGCCATAAAATGAGTTTTGTCTCTCAAACTGTATCACTTTAGATATTAGATTTTAACTCTAATTCGAAAATATTATATAATGTTTCAACAAAGCTCAACTAACCTAAAATATTTTTTCAGGTTCATTAAATATTCAACTTGATTACTCGTTTATGAAATCTTTCATCCATTTTAAATGAAGTCAATCACAGAAGCGGAAAAGGGCAACAATTTATTTTCTTAAGGGGAAAACTTGAATCATAACTAACAATCGTCTTATGACTGAGTTAGTCCGACCAGCGAATGAACCGTTCTTTTATACTTCCTTTTACAAAAAGGAAGTATTGTATTTGCAAAAAAATTTTCACTCAAAGTTCGGTATTAATTTCCATTTTGCTCACCCCCGAATTAATGTTGAGATTTTTTTCAACCGACCACATGCGGATATGTGCCTTAGAATGTATAGATAGCCGAAATATCCATTTTGACATTCCCCGAGTTAATTACAACGACTTTTCTAGTGACGTCCGTATGTATGTATGTCGCATAACTCAAGAAAATTACGTCCTAGAAAGTTGAAATTCGGTACGTAGACTCCTAGTAGGGTCTAGTTGTGCACCTCCCTTTTTGGTTGCATTCGGATGTTCCAAAGGGGGTCTTTTACACCTTTTTGGGGGAAATCAATGTTAATTTCAATGCAAACTCAAGTGGTGTTATAATTTATGCAAACACTTGGCAATATATCGCCAAGCTTTTGGTCGACAAGTTTTATCGCCAACTTGGCGACAAATTAGGCGTTTTTTTTTTTTAAATCACGTTTCAATTTGGCCATTGTTGGTGATATTTAGAGTTAACTATTGAATCACATTAAAATTGCCAATAATGGGGAAATAACTTTTAATTGGTGTAAAAGGAAGTCATGTGATGCACACATCGGCTCGTTTATTTTTGTTTTTTAAATAAGGTTTCAAAAGATTTTTTTTTCAATGAATTCGCAATAGTGACTACTAGAAATTCCAAAAGGTGAATCCCTAGAATTTGTTTTGTTTATCTACTGGTTAGACGCGTGCACTAAGCGGCTACACCACTTTCCTTTTAACCCCAAAAAGGAGAGGAAACAGCGCCACAAAAGTTCTCACTGTTTTCTTACTCTTTAAAATAATTACACACATAAATAGAAATGTTTACTATTGTGTACCAAATGTGTTTAATGAAATGATGAGTTTCTGAAAACGAAATTGTTTTTAGGTACTATTTACTGGTCCACGACCCTATATATCTGCACCTCAGATCCAGAAGGACATAAGTCATATTATGAAAATTTTACAGGAGAGAGGAAAAACTGGTGCACTCAAAGGATGGGACGCACTCTTTTAACCCTGGTAAAAAATTTAAAAGTTTTTTTTTTTTTTTTAAGAATCACGCTCACATGGCTTGATGCAGAATAGGCATCTACATACAATCTACATAAATAAAACAGCAAATATATATGTATACATGCTCTCTATAAAAATTCAGTTTACGTTGGATCTCGACCAAATTTGATAGGGAGGTACTTCTGCACCCGAGAAGGAACATAGGGGGGGGGGGGGAGGTTTCAAACGCTAAAAAAGTACCAACCGTTCGAATTTTAATTTTAGTACCAAAAATGGCATTAAATATCTCTTTTCACACAAAAAAAATTAATCGATTTTCTTAATTTAAGTCTGATTCGAAAGCCCACGAAAAATACACTTCAAGTGAATTAACTTCTTTCGAATTAAAAAAAAAAAAAATCAATGCTGTAAAATCGTCAGGAAAAAAGTTATAAGCATTTTTAAGTCTAATGGAACATCAAAATCAAATCAGAAATTTATTGTTTTCCAACTAGTTCAATAAAATTAGCGTGAATAAACCATTGAGAAGAAAGATCTATTACCATGTTTTTTTCGACTGTGAACAAATAAAATTCTTACTTTTGCTTTGAGGTAGAATTTTTGCCTTTGATTATTTTTTGGTCCTTTCTTCTCTCTCCCTATTCTTTTTTTTTTTGCACTGCCAGTGGAATATAATCAAGGATTTTAATTGTATTAATGGATGGTTGCATTTAATTTATTCGGGACTTTTAGAATTCCCATTAACGAAATTGAAGAATCATTATTTTGACAGGAAATTTTGCAGTATCCCCCCCCCCCCCATTAATTGAAGCCTAATTGCTGAACACGTGTCACTTGACTTAACTTTTATTTTTGCAGTAGACAGTGCAAAGCCAGGCAACGCAGGTAGTGCACTGACTCTGAGGTACAGACATAAGGGAATAAAATTCTAGTTTTGAATATAGAGGAGACTGCACTTCAAGCTTTATGTATGGACACTATCACTAATTTTTTACGAGGGCAAAAAATTAGCAATAATATTTTAATTTCTTGTGTGTTCCCACATTTTAAAATATTGTTTCACATCTTGCTGTTATTTTACTGTTTATCTGCAACTTAAAAAAAACTGTCTTAAAAACTGTTTACTTTTATCCTAAAAGTAGATCCCAAATTTTAGCATTTTAATATCAGCTTAAATAACAGCACTAGAAACGCTGAACAAGTAGTCACCAACTTGGCCTGGATAAGGTTTCCAACATAGTTTGGGTGGTAGTCTCCCACCCAAACCATTTTTAAACAGGGGATATAAGATTTGTTTTAATTTCAAGCTATCATACGTGTAATATGTTTCAATAAAAATATAACATAACTTATTCAGTAAATAAGTATACCCAGAATGCATTGATGAATAATTACGACCCATTCAAAATCATAAAAGCTAATGGATACATAAAAAATATTTATCACTAAGACAAGCAATATTTCCAATATGTGAACTGATTATTAGAGACAAGATATCTTTCAATAATTTACAAAAGTGGACTTATTGACCTACCATTAGGAAATATATTGACACATGAAATGCTTTTGAATAAATAAAAAGTAATCAAGAAATATTTCAAAAATAAAAAGAGCAACAACATGTAGTTTATATATATATATTTATTACAACTGTTTCACAATCAATAAGAAAATTTGACACTATTGCTGCAAAATGTAGATGCTTCATTACATTTCTTTCTTGAATAATGCAACGGTCAACTTGTGAGATTGTTTGGAAATCATTCATAGAAATTTTCAGCACATTTAACTCTCAGTGAGAACTTTTAAGCAAATGACAAAAAAGGGTTAACAGAGTAAGTTTTAAGACAACACAAGAAGCAACATAAAATAATTTAGAGAAGATATTTAAAGATACTTTTTTTTTTCATTTGTAAAAAGCAATGTATGTAACAATTAACCTTAATAAGCTGGTAAACATCTACAATGTTAAAAAAATATCACTTAACAATGAAATATGAGTATATGTTTACTATAGCAGATAACAGTTTCATAAAGCTAAAAAATAGAGTTGCATAGACAGGTTTTCTGGCAGGAAAAATGCAGGTTTGAATAATTTTGGAAACATACAAAAAAAAAAAAAAAAAAAAAAAAAAAAAAAAAAAAAAAAAACCTTCATAAAAACAAATAAAATTAAAAGTTAGTTAGCTTGGTTAAATCAACAGATGGAGTCAAAAATATTATACGTACATTTGTTTTTAATAAACGTATAAAAGTAAGTTTTTTAACTACATAAAAACCAAATATATATATATATATATATATATATATATATATATATATATATATATATATATATATATATATATACATATTTACAATTTTAGTAGACTTATAAGCTTTAACGTACAAGCAAAACCTAACTAAAAAATAAAATTTTACTATTTTTAAAACTTTGTAAACAGAGAGACAGCATAATACTTTCTACTTCCAATCAGGAATACATTATCTTAACAGAAATCTAAAAAAATTACAGTATGTACAAATCTTGATTTTTTAAAACAAGAAACAGAAACAATGTACTTAAAGAAATAAATAAAACATAAAGCACATAAAAAGGTAATATCACATTCAAATTTTGAAAAAGTGTTTTATTTGATCCAATATCAGATTGCTTGAAGGAAGAAATAAAAAGAAAATAGATAACAATACAGTAATTGAAAAAAAGGTTTTTTTAAATATTTTTTGGCAGTTTTTACTTGAAGTTGTAGTTGACTGAACAGCAGAACCTCATTTCATTATTTGCTTCGATGATTACTGCTTTTAAAAAATGCATAGCTCAAAAAAATTAATGCATTAGGATTCATCCATATACAACAACAATTAGATTATTAAAATAGAAAATACATTTGAAATTACAACTAATCTAAAATTATTAACATTCAAGTTGGCATCAATAGTTGCTGACGTATTTCTTCTGAATATAAATTCTACTCTAATAGGAAGAAATGAAATACAGTAATCATTCACAGACAATTCATTCCAAACATGGAGCAGCTTCAAATTACACATACAAGCATACATAATATACACACACAACATTTGACTAGTTTAAGAGAGAAAGAGTTACACATATGTATTTATTTGCTAGTGTATAGATGATTGCATTTTTTTTTGTTTACATTTCATTAATTGTTCAGAAAAGTAAAGCTAACATTTAGGAACGAGGTCAATTTTAGCGACTTAAGCAAAACATTTTTATTACTTAACATCTTACACAGCAATTCTCATATTAAAGTATGTTCTCCTTTTGAAGAGAAAATGTAAATTTCATTTCTATTTTTATTTTGACAAATATTTAGTAGTATGAAGAAGCTTTTGTGACATCATAAAAAATTTCGTGATGTGTTTAAATAAAAGAAAATGTAAAACTTGTTATTTGGTTTAAAACCCTTTTACAATTTTTTTTTAACCAAACAATTTTAAAATACCATAGTACAGTAACAAGCGAAAAAGAGAGAGAGTAATGCATGATAATTGATAATTTTAAAACATGGTGTGCAGTAAAAATGTTTTTTCTTTCTTAATTATTTTAAAAAATTATTGCGTAAATAATTTGTTCAATGATTTAATCTGGTACAAATATCAGGAAAATTTTAAAATTTTATGGATAGGTTATTAGTGTTTTTGTTTTAAAAATCATTATCGCAACAAATATATATTTTTTGGAATGTTAAAATGTGTCAAATATAAAAATAAATAAAAAGTACTCTGAATAGTCCGTAACATTAACACATAACAGAACTCACGTCACATTACATTCCAATTCACAAGAACATTATAATAACATTTTCCTTCTTTAAAACTTATAACAAGAATAATTCAACTATTTCTTTTTTGAGTATATTTTTTGAATGTTTCACATAAATCCACAAAGTATAAGTACAAACAGTTTATTTTGTAGGTAACATAATTTTTCACATCAAAATATGTTGGATGCTATATTTTGTTTAAGGAAAATTAAGGTTCGTTGTCAGTATCACAGAAATGGAGTAATACTTAAATAACAGTAATATTAGAAGGAAAAAAAATGTATCTTCCATTTTTTGTGAGTTAAAGTTGAATAATGCCATATGTTACACTTGAACTACAATCAACCTAAAACTAAAACATGGTAAAGTGTGAACATGAAGAGTTGACTCTTGGCTCAGGTTAGTTTTAGAATTGTCCTTTTTGTGAAGACGATATGGAGAGAAAAATTGAAACATAATTTGATAGTGCATCATTGGTTCTAGAGCTTGAATGCGTCACCTAGTAACTTAAGAAATTAACCAAAGAGGAAAAACTTTTTAATGTTGTGCGGTCAGGCAGGTGTCTGATTCAACAGGTCACAGCCTACGCAAGTGAGTGGGTCTTAGTTTTACTTCTTTTAGCAGTCATTGGTCAGAGATAACAATGCTCCTTAAATTTAATTTCATTTGAAAAATGAGAGTAGGGTTGCAATAAGAATACAAAACTTCTCATTTTTACTTTTTTGCCAACTGAATGCAATTACTGCTGCAACTCAAACCTTTCAGGTGTAACCAATCATGTAATGAAAATATACTAGAAGCACTTTTTTTTTCCACATTGCCAAAATGTTGCTAAACTCTAAAGTATGGCACTCATCTTTCTGTCCTTCTCTACCTGTTTTAAGGAATGTACTTATTTTCTCAAATGATTGACAAGGGTCATTTGTTCGCGGTAGGACTATAGTAATCAAATTTTTGTTTGAAAGATAATGAAAATGTTCTGAAAAAATGCACTTAAATTGTTTCGAATATTATGGTTTAAAATGCAAAAAAAAAAAAAAAAAAAAAAAAAAAAAAAAAAAAAACAGTTGAAAACGTGAAGGGGTTATTTTTATAACTTTGAAACAGCTGTTTGCAGAGTTTGTAAACTCTTTTTAGTTGCTTTGATTTTTACACGTATACATGTTTTCATATTTTTACATCCTAAGTCTAGAATATTTACCTCAATGATCTATTACTAGTGATATTATTACAATTTTATTTTTTAAATTATGTATTTTCAAACTTTTACTATTAAATACATACAAATAAATTTTGTTTTGCAATTCATAATAAAAACATTGAGCGAAAAGTTTCCATAGCCAAAAAGAACAAAAATATAATACCATTCATGTATGTTGTATATTTAGTAAATTTTTGGTTTACTAAATATACATAATACTAGTATTTTTTAGTATTTGTTTAGTATTTTTTAAATAAAATATAGCATTTAATAACTTTTAGTTTTTAGTTTTGAAGAGTTGCATCCTTTTTACAATATTTAAAGAAGTTTGAAATTTTTACATGAAAATTATGTACAATTCAACGAGTACAATAGATACTCTAACAATAATAATTAACAACTAAATATTTATAAACCAAATACAATACAAACGTAACAAACATGTCAAAAAAACCTAGAAATATATCCTTTTAAACATTCAACAACTCATACTTTGTACAATGTCGCTTCTTGGATACATTATTTTCTTAGTTACTGTATAAATAAAATGAAATCAAAATTGCATAGTAAAATACATATATTTGATTCCACACTTCTACACGTAATAGGAAACTAAGTCTTACACTTTATACAAAATAATCAATTTCTTCCAGTATCTATGGTGATATTATAAAATTAAATAAATAAACAAATAAACTCTGCTTACAATATGAGATAATTAATATTTCTTCAAAAATCAAAAATGTTTCCTCTCAAGTCACGCTGAAACGATACTCCAAATTATCATCAGTGATCAAGCTAACAACTTTGTTAGCAGCCCACTGTAGCCTGGCCATTTTCAAAGGATTATTTTTCACAACTTCATTCAACAAAGGTGTATTATAAGTTCGTATGCAACGTGTCTGTGCATTTCCTAGACCAAATAGGCCAGTTGCAGTCTGAAAATCAAAAGAGTCACTCTAATTAACTGAATGAACATTAAACATGAAACACATTATGGACAAAGAAAATAATTTAAAAAAATATTTAGGAAACTTGATTTCCTTGCAAGTAGTTGAAAACTCTAAAAGCAGATGAAAAATATAATTTCATGGCATATTTACTCCACCTCAACAAACAAAACAATGGTACTTACTTAAAGGAAAATAACGGGTCACAACAAAAATCGTTACATATAATAAATTATCAAACAAGTACAAAACTTCAATTATCCCCCATGTGTATTGGCAAGAAATCTTTATTTATGAGTGGAAGAATACACACTGAAGATTAAGGAGAGAGTTAATAACAAAAATGTATGTCATGATTTATTTTTAGAGTAAGAAATTTCCATTTCCAACTAACTTTTTTGCACAAGTTATTAGCTGACCCGAAGTGCAGAGGTTTTTTTTTTTCCTTTTTACAAAAAAAAAAAAAAAAAAAAAGTGAAGTGAAAGAGAGGAACTCACTAGTTCAAAAAAAAGTTTTTTAACTGGCCAGGAGTGGAAGGTTTTTTCGGGGGAGGGGGAAAAATAAGCCTCATTGGTCTGCGCTTTTTTTTTTCAAAAGCATTTGCTAGACCGCAGGTAAAACAAGATTGACAAATGCTACTGTAGTGGTTAGAGATTGGCCTCTCATGTTCAAAGGTGCAGGTTAGAACCTTGCTCCAGTTGGTGGGTTTTCATGATACTGAAAACGGACAGCATCCATGTCACATGATTATGCGGCATGAAAAAGATCCCTCTGTACTCATTTGAGTTTGAGTACTCTTGGCAAAATTAAATTCATAGTGCAATTTTGCATTTAAGAGAGTGCAGGTGAGCTTATTTAGCATCAAAACTCTTGTGGCAATGTCATCTGTCAATAGTAGGGAAACATGAAAGAATGGTTGGTTGGTAGATTGGGGTATCTCACTAGGTCTTCAAAAAGCAAAGCTTCTTATGCAGCTCCATTAGAAAGAAAAAAAATATTGCAAGGCTGATGCCCCCCTCCCTCCACACACACAAACAAAGCAGAACGTCAATTCTGGCTGCACTAGTTGTATCAAGCAAAACAAGGTTAAGACTAGACTTGGTGCTTAGTGATACAAAATGAATTATTTCTCTTTTTTTTTCTTTTTCTGTGCTCTCCTGACGAAAGATCTTGAACAGAGACCTGTAATCAGGAAATAAGTAATATTGAAATTTTATCTAACTTGCAATGTTTTTACTTAAAATTTGAGAATAGTTTCTCTTAAATGTTAATAACTTTTCTCTCAGTTTGGCAAAATTTGGTTGCGAACTCTGGCAGTTATACATCAACGTATGAAAGATTTCACGAAAATGCTGAGAGTAATTATCTATAGTAAAATCATTCAGTGGAATTTGCAGCTTTTTTACAATGTAAAATCATTAAAAAATATTTTTTGCTTTTTTCTCTTAGTTGTTCTTTTGAATGCAGATGTGGTAAAATTCTTATTAAGAAGGGAAAAAACAATTTATCATCTGTTTAAAAGAAACTCAGAAAAAAGGGGTGTAATTTTGAAAGTATTAGTATGGTTATATAATGTACCTGTTAAATTACTATGCATACTCTAGATTTGCATATTTCTTGGGTTTAGAAAAAAAAGACAAATGTTTAAAATTTTAAAGAGCTAAATTATATAATATTCTAAAAATTGCATTGAAATACTTCAATTACCTGCCAAAAGCATAATTTATTTTCTTGATTTGAATATGAGGCTAAGTACTTTCCATCAGGGGAAAAGGCACATGCATTAATGGCAGCAGCATGAGCAGATATATTCTGGAAAAGAATTAAATCATATTATGCTTTATTATTTCAGAGAAATAAATATTCAATAATAAAATCATAATTTGTTTTATTTTCATACTAGCAGCATTGCCCGGCTTTGCACAATCTACCTCGAAAATAAAAGTTATGTCAAGTGACGCATGTTCAACAATTAGGCTTCAATTAGAGAGAGAGAGAGAGAAAAAACTAACATTTCATTCTGAAAGAGAGAAAACATGGAATCAAAAATTCCCAAACAAATTGAATGCAACTTTCCTGATTATCTTCTGCGGACCGTACAAAAGAAAGAAAGAAAGAAGATAAACTGTCAAACAAATCAAAAGGAGAAATTTTTACCTCAAAACAAAAACAAAATTTTATTTCCTTGCAGTGGAGAAAAAAAGTGGCAACCTTCTGAAACTTTATTCACGCGAATTAAAAACGATATCACACAAACAATCAGGCTTTGCAGTGCTTTTTAATTTTTTCCTCGGTGATTTTACAGCCTTTTTTTTTAATTTGAAAGAAATGAAGGAACTCTATGGGTGTTTTTCGCGGGCTTTCGAAAAGGACCTGAATCAAAGAAATCAGATAACTATTTCGGGTGTAAAGAGCCATTAAATGCCATTTTCGGGCCCTAAAATTAAAATCCGAAGGGTGTGGTTCTTTTTCGGTGTCCGAAAACTCCCCTACGTTCCTTCTCAGGTGCCCAAGTACCTCCCTGCCAAATTCGGTCGAGATTCGACGCAAGCTGTGGATTTGTATATGGAACATACACACACATACATATATTCTCCGTTTTATTTATATAGATTAAGCTTTTTTGCTGGCGTGATTGCAATAAAAATCCCTGAAATCATAATCTTCAAGGACAAATAACAATATTTTATTCGTGCTAAGTGAAGTAATCTGGTAGTTTTACCTCTGAACTGCGTTTCTTTCTACTGCATATGCAAGAAAAATTAATTTAAAACAAAGAGATTCAATTTAAAATTATTACTTGTAAACTGACTTTGTATAAATGAGAACGTTTACGGTAGTATTGACATAAAATAACAGCTATACTAGCCATCAGGGTGTCGAGTTTAACTGCCTTTGGTGGTGTACTTCCAAGGGTTTTTCCCCTTCCTGCGGCACCTTAAGTCATGGGCAGAACATAAATTATCACGGCATGCGTCTAACTTAATCTACTTTTGCTCAAACCATTCCCAGGTTGACTTTTCCCTGCACCTAACAACTTCTCACTCCTGCTATTAGCAAAGAAAGAGAAATTATTGGCAATATGCCAGTAGTAGAACTGATATTTCAAAGAGAGAAAATGCGGCCCAGAATCTAAGATTTTAATTAATATTTCAATATATCCACAAATTAAAGTCCTAGAAAGGTGAGAGAGGACGATTGGGCTTCCCAGAAAAATTATGAATTTTTATACCTATATATCTGTACCTGGATTGAGTCCCCGTTCGCTTTTGTCCTCGAGGAGATGCAGTTTCAGACAAACAGACAGACATGAACTAATTTTAATGATATAGATTTTTTTCACTTTATTTGTAACTATTAACATTATAAATGTTTAGACATTTTTTGAAATATCAATTTTAAAGAGAAAGAAATAGCAAAAACGCGAGTACAGACGAAACTGTATGTCTTAAATCTTATGGAAAGAATAATTTCTGATAGGAAGCTTTTTGGACAGAGAGATTTTGTTTATAGAATTGGACATTTATCAAATAAAAGTCAAAAGGGTTGAAATACTTTTTAGATTCAAATTCTTGCATTAATATTGTTGAATATTTTGTTATACTATTTATCTTAAGTATTTTATTAAGTTCAGCAATGACATCAACAACAAAAGACTTTAAATATAATTTAAAAATTTTAAAAACTTTAAATTGTTGCTGTTAAAAAATGTTATGTTTTTTTACTTTGTCCTCAAATAAAAGAAAATTGAACTTTCGTTTTAGGCATATCACATTTGTTTTACTTAAGGATTACAATTTTAAACAGATAATCCCTAGACAATACGACTCTTCTTTCTAACTTTCAAACGTAATCTCATTTATTCATAATGCAATAATTAGTTCAAATTAGGGGCGGCATTTTAGCATTTCATTTGGGGTTCGATTTTCTAAAATATGAAATACCTCAGTATGGAACAAAACACATATTGGTTAACAGCAAGTAATCATGATATGGGGTGGGGGGGGGGGGAGATTGCATAGTTAAAGAGCCCCCAGAAAAGATATTTGTTCATATGAGTTTTTTTTTTTTTAAATAGTAAAATTAAAGAGACTAAGGTTCCGGGACCAGATAATATTTATCCAAAAATTTTAGTTGAATGTGCAGAGGAATTAGCAGATGTAATTGTAAATATTTTCAATGCGACTTATAACTCGGGGACAGTGCCAGAGGACTGGAAGCTGGCTAACATTGCACTGCTCTTCAAGAAAGGGTCTAAAGAGAGTGCAGGAAATTATAGACCTGTGAGTCTAACTTTGGTGGTTTGCAAAATTTTTGAAACATTGATAAAAATTAAGATAGTAAATTTTTTAGAGACTAATAATCTATTGACTAGTTTTATGTACGGTTTCAGGAAAGGTAAATCTTGTGCAACTAATTTATTACATTTCTATGACAAAGTTACCATGGCTTTGGACAGTGGCGGAGTGGTTGAAAAAATCGGCCCTGGCATTAGGAGATGTAGTGGCCCCATAGCTCAAAAAGATATTAAATTTAACCTAATGATTGGGATATCACTTAAATATGAGGAAATTATGCTTAACAACTAAATATGTTTTATTTAAACAATTTAACAGATAGGAACACTTCTGCGCTTTAATGGTGAACAAATTGAGAAAGTACTAGCTAAACCTTATTTTGGGGGAAATTGTGATTGTAATTGTCCATTCAAGTATTTTTATAATGCCCAGAACTTGATTGAATATTTCCGTAATGATAACACTGCTTGGCTAGTAAGTCCTTTCCTGCAGTCATAACAAGTAATTTAATTGCCCTGTAATATGAAACTGATCTAGCAATGTTCATGGGTGAAAGACTAGGGTGAAAGACTGTCTTCGAACGTGATGGGTTCCTGACCACAAACATACATTACTGGACCCTATCATAAACATTCTTTTTTTTAATACTGCCATACCCTGACGACCCCCGCCCGAATTCGATGCAAGGTCAAAAACCTGGTGGGAGGGGTCGGGTACGAGTTTGGCAGCCCCTTAATTTTTTTTCAAACGCATGTATCAATAGAAAGAGAGAGAGAGAGGACTAAGCTTTATGGCTTCTGGGAGTCATTAAAGTATTATCAATATAAACTTCTTGGAAAGATTAACATCGAGTCTGAAATAGGGGATACAAGAGGCCTCTCCCCTGGAAAATTTTCGAAATTGTAGTCTTAAAAACTCAATTTTAGACAATATTGGGGACGTTAGAGGAGCGTAGGTTCAGGGTTTCTCCTGCTGCAATTTTTCAGAAGTTGAAATACAAAAACATAATTTTGAATTATCTTCGAGTATATGGTATGAAAAGCAGTTCTGGGGGCTCTCCTCTGAAAATTAAAAAATATATATATATTAGCTCTGTAAACGCCGTTTAAGAAGACCTTTGGTGATTTTAAGTCGAGATAAATTCCGAGGCCATCCACCAGAAAATTTACAAAATGAAGTCTTAAAAGCCTTTTTTGGTAAAAAAGGCAAGACTAGGGCACCGGTAGTTACTCGAAAGTTAAGTTCCAATAACAAAATTTTTGCTGATCTTCAGTGACGTTAGGAAAAAGAGTTTACAGGATGCTCACCCCGGAAAATTTTCGAAATCAAAGCACTAAAAACGAGATTTAAAACGTTCTTCAATGATGATGCCGAAAGAGAGGAGGGGACGGGGCACTTTCCCAGAAAAATTTTTGATATTGTTAATTTAAAAACACAGTTTTAGACCATCTTTGGGAATGTTTAAAAAATGGGAGCAGTTCGAGCATTTTCCTCCAGCAAATTTTCGAAACTGGAATTCCATGTTATGGCGGGAGTGGATTGGGCTGTTTTCTTTTGAAGTTATTCAAAATTGAAGCCCAAAAATTTAAATTTTACACGCTCTTTGATGATATTAGGAGAGGAGGGGGGGGAGGTTCTGAGGACCACCGGAATTCTTTCGACATTGGTTTTTATCAACTTATTTTCTTTTTAAACTGAGGAGACCGAAACCGTGAATTTGTACAGCGTACAGACCACTTTATGTTTCGTCAAAAAATGTTTGAAACTCGCATTTTGGCGGTCTTTGGCCTTTGATTTGATAATTTTAATAATGTCGAGTCTTTCATGCTCCTCAATGGTATTTTAAGATTGCATTTCTTAAAACAATTTTACGTAAAAAATATTTTGTCACTTTCATTCTAATTGTTACAAACAGGGTCGCCGAGAGCAAAAGCGGATCCAGAAAAAAAATGATTTAGGTCATTTCTTTCAAAGGCCCACTTATTCACCTTTCACCATTAGGATAGTTTACCCTCTGCGAGAGTTAAATTCCGAGCAGGGCCCCGATTCTCCAACTAAGCTGACATGACCTCACGTTGGCCCTTGTTGTAAGTTGCATTTTATAGCAATTGTGAATTGTCATTTATAAATAAAAGCGTCAAAGAGACCAAAAGTATTTTAACTTTTTACGGCCGCTAAGGTTTCCCTGTTTTTTAATTTTTTTTAAATTTATTCATTTATTTTTTAGTATACCACTAAAAATATATTGGCAGAAAAAGGGCCCGACTAACTAAAAGTGAGGCCCTAGGCCCACAATTATTTGGAGGCCCCTGAAGCTTATGCAGTGTTTGATTTACATTTTTAAAGCATGAATGCACTTTTGGAGGCCTCTTTGTCTAATCACACAACTATGTATAAATCACTTTTGTGCATTTATGAATCACCTTTGGGCCCCCTCATAATCGTGACCAAGTAAATTCATTACTGGCAGAATGATTAAAAATTCGCCTTTAAAGAAGTTTTTTTCCAATTAAAGTCATAATTTTTATTTTTTTCAAAATTCATGTATTTTTCATATCGTTGCAATGCTATGCAAAAATGTGGGGCCCCTTAGGAACATGGGTCCCCAAGCCTAGGCTTAGTCAGCCTGTGTGGTAATCAGGCCCTGGGCAGCCCCATTTCAGAAATCCCCCCCTCTTGGTGACGGTCTTGCCTCCCTTCATCCACAAGCTTTAGCCCATGCGTAAAGAGGAGCTGAGGGTGTATTTTGCGAATTTGCTTTATTCTAAACACATGCCGCAAAATTTACATTTTGCTGTTAGTAGACAGGCCCGAAAGACTTTGCTGTTAGTTGATCGGCCCGAAGCATGACCGGCCCACCGGGAAAATGCCGGGTTGCCCGCCGGCTATATCCGCCACTGGCTTTGGACAATAAGAGGCCTGTAGATGTTGTTTACATTGATTTTCAAAAAGCTTTCGATAAGGTACCGCATGTTGCTCTACTTAGCAAATTAGCTGATATAGGAATAGGAGGGAAAACTTTCATTTGGGTAAAAAACTGGCTGACCGGAAGGAAACAAAGGGTAGTTGTAAGGGGAAACTATTCTAATTGGAGTGAGATTTTAAATGGGGTTTCTCAAGGATCTGTGTTAGGGCCTGTTTTGTTCATTGTTTTTATTTCTGGGAACATGAATTGTTTTGCTGATGATGTCAAAGTTATGGGGAGTGTAAGAAATGAAGAACAAGCAAATCAGCTGCAAGAGGATCTAGATCATATTACAGAGTGGGCTGATAAATGGGGTATGGCTGTTAATGTTGGGAAATGTCAAGTGCTACATTTAGGGCATGGAAATAAGTGTACAAGTTATTATTTGCAAGGTTCAGTCATTAGTCAGGCAGAAAAGGTTACTGATCTGGGCGTCTTAATAAGTCAGGATTTACAGTTCAGTCAACAGTGCAGCATAGCTAGTAACAAAGCCAATAAGATGCTTGGGTTTATCAATAGATCTATTTCAAACACATCTAAAGAAGTTCTTCTGCCCTAATATAGAAGTTTGGTAAGACCTCATTTGGAGTATGCTGTTCAGTTTCGGTCTCCTTATCTTAAGAAAGATATTAATGTATTGGAAAGGGTTCAAAGGCGGGCTACAAGGCTAATAAATGGATTTTCTCATTTAGACTATGATTCCAGGCTTTGAAGGCTAAAAATATAGTCTTGAGCAAAGAAGAGACCGAGGGGACATGATTCAGTTGTTTAAATTTATAAAATGAAAGATGTAACGGGGCTAAATTTTAGCACTGAAAACAGGACAAGGGATCATTGTTTTAAGCTTTTTAAATCTCAGGCTAACATGGATATTAGGAAAAATTATTACTATAGAAGGGTAGTGGAACTTTGGAACAGCTTACCGGAAGAGGTGGTAATGAGCAAGGGAGTAGATAGCTTTAAGAGGGCCATTGATCTTCACTGGGGATTATAAATTGACCAGGACCAGTCTAGCTGGACCCAGAGTCTGTTGCTGGTCGTAACTTTTGTATTTGTATTTTTGAATAGTATCTATGAAAGTATATTATGCATTGAGCAGTTGAAATGTGTTTCTAATGGAAGAAAATGATGAATAGACACACTTAAAATATGTGAGCGTAACAATCAATTTAAAATAACAAGGCATTTCCTTGTGAAAATCATGCAGCCACACCACTGCACGGGCCTCTCATAACCATCATTATACAGAGCACACAAGAACGAGATATTTAGTCTATATGAGGAAATGAAGTCTTTAGTTAAAATTAACCTTTATTCTTTTTAGTTTTTTCTGTTCTGAAAAGGCTGGTAAAGGCTTGATGAATTTCTAACTATTTAAAAAATGGAAAACACTTGCTCATGTCTGAAAATGTGTCGAGTTTCATCAACCATTACGGAGAACCAGTAAGATTGTTTTCCTTGAACATTGATTGGTGATTTATGTAAATTGAATTTGCACATTTTATCATTCCTCTCAAAAAAATTTCTGGGTGCAACCGCCCCCCCCCCCCTTTTCCGCCCTTGGTTCAAATCAAAATGAGGAAAATTTTGTAATAACACCAGATACATACTTGACACTTATTAGCACGCAGTTCATATATAGCTAACCCACCACTTTTAGCACCAACTGCAATACGTCTTGTAGAACTGCAATAAGTTACATTGTAAAATCTGAAAAATGGGTGATATTAGAAAAGCATGTTTTGAAACAAACAAAGCAAAATATAACAATGGAAATTGAGAAAATATTGAATGAAATCAATTTCACAAAAACAACATATGCAGAGCACATTTCTACAGTTAAAATTCCATTCACATTTAAAGTTCTCCTAAAGCTTCAGAATATAGAAATAGAATAATCTTTACTAATAATAAAGCTGAAAGTCTCTCTGTCTGTCTGTCAGGATCTCTGTGATGCGCATAGTGCCTAGACCGTTTGGCTGATTTTCATGAAATTTGGCACAAAATTAGTTTGTAGCATGGAGGTGTGCACCTCAAAGTGATTTTTCGAAAATTTGATTTTGTTCTTTTTCTAGTCCAATTTAAAGAACATTTTACAAAGCAAATTATCATAACATGGACAAGTAAATTACCAAATTATCATAACGTGGAACCATATCATGGGCGAGCAAATTGGCGAGAAATTCACCATCCATTATTTGTAAATATACAGGCGAACCAAATGACCTTTTAATTTTCTACTACAGGCAGAGCTTTGCGGGTACCACTAGTAATAATAATAAAATGAATAATCTTCAGCACCGAAGAAAGAGCTGCCGCAGGTAGCAAATCATGTTAATTTTTATTGCAAAATTGTAACACAAAAGATAAAATTCTGTTCTTTGAATGAGCATTTCATTTATACTTTTCCTTTTAAGTCTTTGATCTAAGTCTTAATTTTGTGAAGAACTACCCTTTGTTTTTTCCTGACTTTTTAGAAGTAGCACCTCTGAAAAATAAAACTTCTTAATTTAGATTTAAAACTTTGAGACAAGAACTGATAAAGAAGATAAACGATTCAATCAATTTAAAGAAGACCGTCTAAACATCAAAACATAAATTCAGAAATAGTTAGTATTTTTATTCAAAAAAAAAAAAAAAAAAAAGAGGTTAAAAGTTATTCAGAAAAGTGTCTAATATTGAAATGAACAATAACATTAAAATTAACTCTTTTTTTGCATACAGTAGACCCTCGTTTATGCGGGTTTATTTTACGCGGTTTCAATTATACGTGGTTTAAGATTTAACACCTTTTACACGGATGAGTTTCGGTTTTAAGCGGATGCGGCAATGCAAATAGATAATATTTTCCTCTCTTTCAAAATCCAAACTCCTAAAGATTGCAGATTACAAGTAATAAACTGCAGTTTGGCGTGCTAATAACTGAACTTGGACCCCTGGCAGGGGCGGATCTAGAGAAGGGCCATGGGAGCCATGGCCCCTTCCAAAGCCTTGTCATTGTAGGAATTTTTTTAAGGGAAAAAAAAGAAAAAAATATTATGAGAAGATAACAAATGTAACGCATGTATTTTATTGAAAAAGAAGTATAGGCCTTAATTGGGAGATAAATTATATCCCTATCTTCAAAACAAAACGTTTATTTCCAAAAATTTTCTCCATCTTTTACGTCATTTCTTGATTCCACGATCTCTAAATGCTGCGGTTCTCAGATTATACCTATTGTTTACAAGACCAAAGAGAGCCTAAATTTTCGTTTTTATGGCTTTAATTTCAAAACTAGGAGGAGAACCCCCTTTTCCCATGCCCTTTCACAAATGCCTTGATATGTAGCAAAAAATTGTGTTTTAAGTCTTTTATTTGGAAAAAATGTCAATGGAAACTAGCTTATACAGCCTTTATCATTTAACTTGCTTAAAAGTAGGCTTGCCAGATTTCTGAAATGTTCAACCGGGACACTGGAATACCCCCCCCCCTCTCCCCACACTCCAAAAAAACTTTTGAAATATGCTAATAAAAACTATTGAATATAAGCATTTTATTTATTCATTTATCTTTTTTAAAAATAATTTTTCAGCTTCAGAATGAGCTTGTCAGCCCAAAAGTTTTGGAAACTTCGGATTAGAAACACCCCTGAAGGGAACAAATCCCTGGTTGGTTTTTATCATGTTTTAGAGGGTAGTTCATTTTCAATGCTATGAAAAAATACTTATTTTGAACCTAAATCAGGGGTAATAATGAATGACACTAGCAGTTAAATTTAAACAGTTTATTTCTTACATGTAATATTTGTTAGTTACTTTAGTAAGAAGAAATACTTCGAATGAGGAATTAAAACTTGAACAATATTTACATGTATTTTTCAATCGCTAGGACTTTTTTTTTTAGAAACTTGTTTTTAGTTTTAATGTTGTTGTAAAAGTCCTTACAAGCTGATTCGATATTAATTTTACAAGCCTGTGTTTCAAATGACAAAGTATAATTACCCAAAATAATCCTTCACAGTTAATCATTTGTAGACTTTTTTGGTCATATAATCAAAGTTATCTTTTTCCAGGACCTGAAATAAACCGGCCGGGACACCGGGTTTTTGCCTGAAATACGGGGCTGTCCCGGTCAAACCAGGACGTCTGGCAAGCCTACTTAAAAGCAACTTAAATTAATTTTTTTGGGACTTCAATTACAAACAAGTTTTGATAGGACCCCCTCCCTCCCTAGTTTATATCGTGATGATAGCATTAAAAGGAGGTTTTCTGGAGGAGCTCACAAATCTTCTATCCCTTTTTAAAATATGTATAAATATAGTTAAAAATCGAATTTAAAGAGCCTCCAAGGCAAAATATTTCCAGGAAGGAAGGATTCTAAGCACCTTCACACTTCCTTTAATGTAAGCAAACATTACCTAAAGGTGCACTTTTAGGCTGGACAGCTAGAAGAGCATCCCTCCTCTTCTAACTTCTCAATGTATAATGACAGAATATTTTGGTTTCTAAGCTTTATTTTCAAAAAGTATTTTAGGGCCAGCGCCCGAAATCTAACCTTTCTCCTTACATCATCAAAAATAGAGAAAATGCGTTTTTAGTTGTCTAATTTTCAAAAACTACTCAGAAATTTAAATTTTGAAACATTTTCGAGGGAGATTTCTAAATCCACCCACTCACCTAATGTCTCGATACCCCGAAAATTGAGTTGTTAAACCATCATTTTAATAAAATTTCTGGGGAGTTATTAGGGCTCAGTTTTCTAATAGGCAGAGTAGGCAGCTGCCTAGGGTGGCAAACTTTTCAGGGGTGTCAAATTTGCTATTATAACACACATTTTTTGAATTAAATTGTTATTCTTGAAATTAAAATATTAGCATTCTTTCCTTTTCCACAGAGACAATTTTTTCTTGCAATTTAATAATAATTACTTTCACACATCTTATGAAAGTCAAATGTTTTCCAATCATGGTACTATTTGCCGAATCGTCAGCAAAATTTGCCGAATAAAAATTTTTTTGTGAGATTACTGTGATCATTTCATCAAGGCGCCTCAGAATGTGAAATGCCATCATTTCTTAATAAAGTTTGACAGTTTGAATCTGGAGAACACTTTATGTTTTTTTTGAGTCAAGGATATTTTGCTTCTTTTAGGGGGAAGGGGCGGCAGATTACAAATTTGCCTAGGGGTGGCATGGAGCTAAATTTTGCCCTGGGGAGTTTGTTCAAAAATTTCGGATGCCCCCTCCCAAAGCACAATTGGCTGGAACTGCCATAGCCATATCTTCCTTATAAAAGAACACGAAATTAGTTGATGCTTATTGTGCATAAAAATCGATATAAGTACATATTAAACTTATTATACAATTAGTCACCACTAGAATGAAGTTTTTTTTTTATCTACGGAACCTAACCATTATTTTAACTCTACTATTGGGTTTCAATTTAAGCGGTTTCAATTTCCGCGGCATTTATGTGGAACATAACCCTTGCGTAAAACGAGGGTCTACTGTAGTTTGAAAGGAGAAATTAAGTAACAGAAACAATTACTGAAAAATATTGATACTAAAAATACTTCTTTCAGCATCAAACCTGTTGATAAATAATTTTGCATTAATCACATCAACCAAATAACCCTGACATAGTTTGAATTTCTTTCTTTGTTCTTGTATATCATTAATCAAAGCATTAAATGGGAAATTCCTACTTTATTAAAGGTTAAATGCATTTGTGCTATTAAACGTAATTGTTATAAACATTAACTAAACATATAGTAAGTTACCAAGTTAAAAAAAAAAGCTCAATGCATTGCGGATAAAAAATATCATTACATATGCATGCACAATCAATAATCGGTTCACCTCAAGAGAAAATCTGGTTTGATTTTATTCAGGTACATTTAGGCAAAAATTAGTAATAATAATGATACTAAAATTGAATATTTTGCAAATGACACATGAAAAAAGTATAAAGCTTCTCATGGCTGAAATCAAAGAAGCCCGAAATAAAAATTTTTGGAGGGGGAGGAAAATTCTAAGTTTGAGGAAAAAAATTCCAATTTTACCAAATCATAAAGTACAAGCATGTACACATATTGCACATACATAATATCTAATGGAAAGGAACATTATGGATAAGTAAAAAACAAGTTAAAAAAAGAAAAAAAAAATCTCAATGTTGCAAATTGTCGCCAAATTTGCCAAATACTTCTTTTTTTTTGGAAGGTTACAGTAACCATCCATTGGGGCACCCCTGGTTGCAGTAACTGGATGCCATAATCTAAATGTAATTAAATCTACTATTTGTAGTTGTTGCTGTTTTTAATCTCTTAAATCGATGAAGTCGTTGACCCTTTTGAAATCTGACACTAGCAGTGGACTGTTGAAAATGTCGTTCCAGTCCAATCCCAGGCAGCTCAAGATATGCTGTGGTGATGCCTGGTCTTGTTGGCATCTAGGGCAGATGGGGAACCTCTTGGCGCCTCCAGAGAAAGTGAGACTTTTCAGACGTCCACTGGCGAGGCGAGACAGAAGGGTGTTAGTCTGCCTGTCACAGGGTAGGGCAAGAGATTGTCCTGGCTTTTTGCCTTTGTACCAATTGTGAGATGGAGGTATTAACCATTTTTCTTTATTATTGGCTTTTTGCTTGGAGAACAGTTCTAGATAGGTGAGCTCCGAGGTGAAAGATGTTGGATGGGCAAGACTCTCTTTGGCAAGAATATCGGCCAGCTCGTTACCATAGATATCGACATGGGAAGGAATCCATTGAAAGTGAACCTTATGCTGAAGGGCTATGAGCTTTACTTTACGTATGATTGATAGGCTAGTTTTGTCTTCTATGAGGGACCAGTTCTGAGGTGTTGAATTGAACTTTTACTGTCAGAAAGTATCCAAAGATCTCCGAAGTTGTTTTCGCACATAATTTTCTCCAGTCCTATGAGAATAGCAATTAATTCACTTCGGAAAACTGAACAAAAATCGGGATTTCGTTGCTTTAGGAAGAACTTCTCTTGAGGAGTTTTAATGTAAGTTCCACTACCTGCCTGAATATTCATTTTGCTGCCATCTGAATATATTGTAATATCATTTGGGGAGATTTTATTGATGACTTCCAGGGCCAGTTGTCTAAGAAGTTCAGGAACACAATCTTTCTTATTGAGGGTGGTAAGGAGACCATCACAAAACTCAACATTGGAGAGGTCTGTACAAGTATTTAAGTTACAATGAATATAGTGAGGTTCCACATTTGATGCAATTAGTTGTTGTGATTTTATCAGTGAAAAAGGGCTGTTTCTCTTTAGTCTTTTATTGCTTGTCCAACTGTTTAGGTAGCAAGCAGTTTTGTTTCCATGATCTAAACTAGAAAGTTTATTGAAGTATTTGACTAAACTGGCCTGGCGTCTCATGGAAAGAGGCTGTAGATCTGTCTCAAAGAGGACGATTTTGGATGGACAGCTGCGTTTCATTCCAGTAATAATGCGGGCAGCACTCAACTGGACCTTTTCCAGCTTATTCAAGTTGGTTTCAGATGCACAACAATAAATGGGATATCCATATTCTAAGATTGGTCTAATAAGAGCCTGGTAGGAAGTCTTAAGAGTTTTTGCGTCTGCTCCCCAGTTTCGACCTGCAATGTGTTTTAAAATGTTGAGGCGCTTCCTGGCTTTCTGGACTATGAAATCAATATGTTTATTACATGAAAATTCTGGATCAAGGATGAAGCCCAGGTATTTTGGGTGTTTCTCGTAGGCGAGTTTCTGGTTTTTGAGCATCAAAGAAGGTTGATAGTTATAAAGCCTTTTATTGGTGGTAAAGAAAGTGGTTATTGATTTAACTGGGTTGAAGTCCATTTTATGTTCATCTGCAAACTTTGAGATGGCGTCCAAGGTACTATTGAGTTCTGATTCAATTTCATCGATTTCTCTGCCTGAGCTCCAGATAGCAATATCGTCTGCAAACATTCCAACAAGAGTCCTCGGGGAAACGGTTTTTTCAATTCCGGCCATAAACAGAACGAAGAGAGTTGGGCTGAGAACGGTTCCCTGGGGAACACCCTAGCCTAGGCTAAAAGTATCGGAGAGGGTATTTGTATAACATGTAAAAGAAGAACATTCTCTCTAAACTTTTCATCACTAAGTGTGAACTCTTTTTCAAGCCGGTTTTAAGTTTTACTATATTTAGAGATGAAAAAAGTAAAAATAATGACTGAAAATACAGTAAAACCTGTAAAGTTGACCACCCCTAAATTGACCCCTTTGTTCAGACACGGAATTAGCCCTTATCATATAAATCAACCTCTGTAAGTTGACCACCTGTTTAAGTTGACCACTAAAGCAGTGCATTGCAGGTGGTGAACTTACACAGGTTTCACTGTACCTAATAAATGACTTAACATTTCTTTCATTCAAGACAAAGAAATGTGCATTTAACAAAAGATATAATCTGGTGAAATCATAATTCAACAACATTTATACACATTCCTAAAAAAATGAAGAAATTAATCTAAAAAACATATAAATCTAATGAAAAAAATGTACCGGCATATAGCAGGAAAAGTTTCTTTCAACCCTCTGGCTTTTAACTGTGTGTGATCCAGGCAATGTATCACAATGTCCATAACCTAAGAAAACACCAGAGAAATTTTTTAAAAATAAATGTATTTAAAACTAATTTCATTTGAAAGGGGTAAATAATCCTTACCTCTACCAGCAAGTCTGATACATCAGTTTGCATCTTATCAATGAGAAGTTCAACAACTCTTAAAATTTCAGGCTTGGAACGGCTTAACACAGTCATAGTCATGGAAATGTTGAGTGCTTGAGCGTTCTGCGCTAATGTATTGTACCGTGCAACTTCCTTTACTAGAGTAGTAATAAATGCAGGAGGTCGGGCAAGGGCAATTAATGAAAGAGCATGTCGAGCTGTTCGACAGGAATCAGCAGCTGGAGTCAGAGGCAACCCATATGACATGCTTAAGAAAAGAGAAAAAGCAGAATATTTAAGAATTATTTTGCATCCATTATAGATTAGCTTCAATTCTTTTCAGTATACATCTCTTATAGAATGGAAATCAATTATTAAAGGTGATCTGATGAAAAGCCACTTCTCAAAAACTTTCCTTATTTGCATTATTATCAATAATGTAGGATGCTGTGTTTTGCAGTTGCCATTGAAAGAAAAGTTAAGGATGTTTAAATTCAATAGTTCACACAAAAAGAAACAAAACAATGACCTCATTTTTTCCTTTTAAATCAATGGGATCAGAAAATAAAAAATTGAAAACACATCAGAGGGAGCTATAAATTCACAGCATCATCATGGCATCAAAATAACATATGAGGAGCCATTTTGAATTTTGCATGACAGATTTATTATCATCTTACAGCACTGGAATGTAAGAAATTCATGAATTTTTTTCTGTCTATTAGTAACTTTTTGTTACATATCATAGACTAGATCATGTGACAGAAGTCGTAAATTTTATACGAAAGAAATAGTGGTGGTTAATGCTTTTATTCTGTTGAGGATGGTAGAGAATTTTTTGATTTCATTGTCATATTGTTTTACCTTTTGGTTTTAAATCTTTGCCCAAACATAAGTTTGAAGTTAGCCTTATAAGGTTTTCAAACTATGTAAGATTTTTGCTTTAAAAAAAAAAAAAAAGTTAAAATAAAATCACCTTTTATACTTTAATTTAACCTCAGTCTTCTATAAATGAAACACTAAAAGCTTTAGATTTAGCTTGAAATTTAACTGAGAACATCTGCCCATTAAAGCAGGAAAGGTGCATCTCCTAAGTGGTTTTGACAATGAGCATCTTTCTTGTCTTGAATGATAGCAATATATAAATTCAATATTTATTACAACAGAGGTATCAAAGTTAACTTTGTATAGCTGTATACCAAGTCAATAAAATTACCCTCAGATGAAAAAGAAATTGTCAAAACTAAATTGAAGTACATCTTCCTTTCTTAGCAGGACTGACACCCAAGATGTAGCTATTACATTCTAGATCGTCCAAGACACTACGAATGCTGTAAACTAAAATGGGAAATGGTTCAAGTTTAGGTTTATCCAATGAAATGGGAAGAAGAGACTTTATTTTCAACTGATTTAAACGAGTGCTATGTAAAAATAATAATGGGCTGCCATAGGATATTTTGTTTACAAATGTTTCATTGAAAAAGAATGTTGAGAAAAGGTAAAGTACTTATATAACTCAACAAACCAGAATCTTTATTAAGTTTCCCATTTCACTATTTGTGGCCTCAATTATTGCATCATTATAAGCAAATTTTGCTCAAAGGAGGTCAAACGGCAGATAAAAATGGAAACTCACCTAGGAACAAGTTTGTCAGAATCACAACAAAGTTCTAACAAGCCAAGTAAAATTTTGGATACATCTAAGTACGGTTGCCAAACAGTAAACCCTCTGCCAATTAAGTCTATGGCAGCACGCCTCAAAGCAGTATGAGCTGGAAAAGATGGAGAGGGTGGAACCAAAAGCAAAAATGCCAATGCTTGACCTAAAAAAAAGATTAAAAAATTATACATGTAATTCACAACAGTTTTCAACAAGAACAAAAGATCAAACATGAAACTAAGAGTGATTTTTAACTCACTTGTATGCCTTGCCAATGAATAATTAGATAGACCAAAACCATCAACAACACTTCGTCTTTTTTGATCCTCTGCTTTCTTTTTGCTAGTTTCTATTTCATGACCATACTCTGCTCCAATAACTCCCAGAAGAACTATTGCAGTCGTCTGTTTTCGCTTGCCTTCTGCAACACTAGAAGGTTTCCTTGAGCTAACTTCTAAATTAAAATGTAAAATATTTTCATTAAAACATGTAAAATATTTTATCTGAATTAAAATGTAAAATTTTAGCTTCTAAATATTAATTACTGATACAATAGTGGTAGTCATTTAATTAATACATTAGAAGTTATTTTATTTTAATTATACACTAATCAATCAACATTTAAGAGTGATTTCCTAAATTTTCATGACTGTTAATGCATTAGTTTTAAACCTTAACAATTTTGCTCGGCTGCAATAAGCTGTAAATGTCAAAAGTTTCTATGTTATAACTCTAAAATGTAATAATAGTGTAAATATAGAGTAATGTAGCAGTGGCTTTGGGATTTTAAAAGAGATTGTAATTGTAAGTTTATATTTCCCCCCCCCCCCTTTTTTTTTTACATCTTGCGCTGCAAAATAACTGCAATTTTAGAAACTTAGGCAACAGAGTTGGTGCCCAACACATTTTGGTGCTCTGGGTCTGGGCATTAAGTGCTCATAATTTAATCTGGTCCTGAAGGAGAAAGCCTCAAAATTCAGTACTCTCTTAAACAAATCAGGAGATTTGGTAGCTAATAGCTTCATAAATTTGCAGGCACACGTCCCATTTTCTTCATTTTCTGAGCCAAGAATTTGTTATAAAGAATATCTATGCTGGGTGGCAATACTTAAATCATGCATAATTTGTCAATACAAAGAGGGCAATTGCAAAAAAAAAAAGGTTTTGTTTGATTTCCCTTTTTATTCCTTAATTTTTTTATTGTTTTCAATTGTCTTTATCTATTTCTTTCCATTTTCCTATTTCTTTAAGTTAACTTTTCTAATTATAAAATTTAACAGAATCTAACTGATGAAACAGAAAACGTAGATTTGGTAGAGCTCATGTTAAACAGAAAATCAAATCAGTAACTCAACCTTGTCTCAAGATGTAACAAACAAAACAAAACAGATCGACTAAGCAACAAAAATGAAAAAAAAATTTGAAAGTTTTTTAACTGATAAAATTCTGTCTTTCTTATCAGTTTCATACAAAATGCATATTTATAGCACACATATGAGTAAAAACATATAAACTTTTAAATCGTTGTTAGTTATAACTCTTTATTCTTATAAACAAAACATTTAAACCCACTTTTGATAATCAGTGCTTTAACTTAAATTTCGGCTGTATTAAACATCTGACTAACCTTCCAAACTATGATCTTCAGTTTCTTCTTCGGAAGATGAATGTTCCTCATCTTTTATATGCACTTGTTCCCCGTTTTGAGTAGAAGAATTAGACACAGTGTTTCCAGCTGAATTTGGTGTTGAAGCGGGAGCAGGGGGTGCACTGCTTGCATCAGGCTGCTTATGCTGATTCGAAACATGAGGATTCTTAGGATATGGTTCACCATAATTTGGTAGGTATGGCGCCCACTCTTCTACCAGTTGCTTCCTCCCTTTAGGTGATATTCTTCGAAGCTCAGCTAACAAAAGAGCCTGAGCAGCTTCCCTAACCTAAAATTGCAATTACATTTTTTTAAAAAAATTAATTTTTGTTTCACGGCAAATATGACTTTTATTGCTTAGCATGCTTGTTTCTTTAATGTAAGAAAGCGATTGTGTCAATCTTTGCTTCTAAATTACTACTTATAAGTAATATTTTCAATTTGATTTCAAACAATTTAACAAGAAAACTTTATAATGAAAACATGCCGATACTGATAGTTTTAGATGAAAATAAAACACATTCTTAATGCTTAATTCTAACATTTTAAAAAATCATAGAAGATGCAGCTGTTCTATCTCTGGTCTATCATATACTCTTAAAATAAAAAAGGAGGTTATTAAGAATTTTGGTCAATGAAGTATAGAAGCAGAGCAGCTGCAAGGAAATCATATAAAAATAAAGAGGGTAAAAAATAAAATAATATAGAATGCCTCCAAGAAAATTCAAGACTACAATACGAAAATTCATAAAATCAAAGAACAAAAAAGAATTAAAAAAGGAAACTAAACAATATGCACCAAAAAAAAGAAAATCAATATTTGAATCTTGAAACACCCAATAGACACAGAAAATATAAAATATCAATATAAACTGAGACTTTATGCATTGATTCATATGAATTTCAGAACACTTACTTCAAGACAACGATCTTGCCAACGCCGAGCTAACATTTCTACTTGAGGACATTTAAATTTAGGTGATTTGACTAAATCGGGCAGCAGAACACAGTGGAGCGCAGCCAGTAAGCTCCAACCTTGTTTAATTTGAGCCTGTTGACTGCTAAAAGCTCCTGCTTCAGCTGCCATCATTGCTTGAACTGCATCATCTTTGCTTTTAGCATCTGTACTACCTGGTGTTCCTGGCGAAGTTGGCTGAGAATTAACAGCTCTACTGTCAGCTCGGCTAAGTCTTCTGGAAGTTACAATTAAATGTAAGGTTAAGAAAAGTGAGATAAAATATGATAAAAATATACAAAGCTACAAATTAAACTTGGGCAAAATAAATTACCTGTGCAGCTTCCGTCTCCGTTCTTGCTCAGGAATAAAAGTAGCACTGTTCATAGACATCAAAGTATTGGCTAAGGCAATTATAGCTAATAAATGAGTAGTTGTTATGGCTAAAGATAATTCCCAGTGACCCTTTGATGAAAATATTCGAGCTCTTTCCTCTTCCTCCACTAACTCTGGTGGGATAGCAGGAGGCACTAGTTTGATATGCTTGCCTTCTCTAAATTAAATACAGTAGAAAATTACTACAAGATTTCCATGAAGAAAAGTAGTTAAATTTCTATAAAACACCACAACGCAGTTTTGACAAAAATGAAACAAAAGTCTAATAAAATGAACAATTAAAAAAAAAGGGGGAAAAAAAACAATTAATATAAGTAGGTTTTAAAGCTAAGAATATTTCAACTTACAAAAGAAAAACACATGTTTTTTTTTTTTGCTTTGAAAAAATAATTAAGCAATCTTTAAATGCATATTAAAAATAGCAAACATGAAGGAAAATGAATGTTATGGTTAAAACATTAGTTGTTTAAGAATGTTAATTATATTGCTTTGTATAAATAAGTCATTGATGATATTGTTTTTTCTTTGGCAGTAATTTAGAAAACATTCAAAACTGTTTATTGATTGAGCAATGTATTTAAAACATGAAATTTGAAATTTACTTTTACAATTACCAGTTATTTATTCTGTTTAAAAATTGAAAAGAAAAACATTACTGTACAAGCATTTTACATTAGTATGAGCAAAAAACTTAATACAAACAGGTATCCTGTTAAACTTTCATTCCTCTCTGCATATTACTTATTAACTCAAAAAGTTGCAGATCCTTTGTCGAAAGCTAAACTAATGTCTAAAAAGTGTTTTAAAGCTCAGGGTTTGAATTTGAGACACCACAAGAATTATAGTAAAAAACTGAAAACATTATTAATGCAAAAGTACTTTTAAAGTTGGTACCTTTGTTAAAAAAAATATGCAGCATACATTTAAAATACTTATTAAGCAGTTTTTGAACTCAATTTTTTAAAAAGCACATTGCCTTGCAGGGGCAAATCTAGAATTTTTTTTCTCCCTACTTATTTTTGAGAAAGTATTGCATCAACATTTTATTTTTGTGAAAGTCCTTTTTTTTCTCAGCATTGCTTTTGTGTTTTTTTAAAGGCACATTCTAATTTTGTAAAAGAAAATTAGAACAACTTAAATTTTAGTTTGAAAGTGTAAATGTTATCTAGTACTATTGTTTCTAACCGTTTTTTTTTTTTTTTTTTGGAGGGGAACGGGAGTTAATATCTTAAGCAGTACAAAAATACCATCGTATTTTAGCTCAATAAGCTTTGTACTGTGTACAATTCAGGAAATTATCAGAAAAACAGCACTCCATAACAGTTGCTAAGAGATTGCGATAAAATTGTGTAAAAGCACTTAGGCGAAAAATGAGTTAAAAGACTACGAAAAAAGTTGTTACTAAAGCAATTGTTCATATAAATCAGCTAAGCATTTTATGAGTAAATTTAGTTTTAAACAAAAACAAAATTTTTACGAAAATGGATTTTTGTGAAATTTCCAGCTTTTTAATGTTGTTTTTGTGACGATTTTCAAAATAAGTTTTGTGAAGCTGCAGATTTTATTACTTGATTTTTGTGACAGTAACGATTTTTAACTATGATTCTCATGAAGGTAGTAAAATCAGCCTGTATTTAGCCTTGGTATTTATTTATTACAAAAAAGATGCTTACACAGCAGCCACCTTCGGAGTTCCATCTTGCTTTATTGTATGAAGATAGGTGGGCAAAATCAATGACATGTGCCCTCCACGAGATAGTAAACCAAAACATACTGGGCGCATTGGTCTTAAAAGACCTAGTTTACTTTCACATACACGATCCAACTCGGAATCAAGGCCCCAAGCATGAAGAATTGAAAGCAAAAGCTGGGCAATTTCCATTGTCAAATTCGTCTCAGCCAGATTCATCTGTTTCCCCTTTCTTCCCGGAGCTTCGGCACTTCCGGAGCTGCCACCAGAATCCTGTTAAAATATGCACAAGAATACAGTAACTATCAACATAAACTATCAGACCAGAAGCTGATTCATTTAAAAAGAGGAAGTAATTGTTTCATTCTTGTATGCAATATTATATTCATATTTTGTCTTATTTTCGAAATTACAAAAGGTTATAATGTTGCTTAAAATTTGTATAGAAAACATCCATTTTAATTGATCACACAATAAAATGAAAAATAAAAAAAAAGTCGACTTTATAAACTGAAACTGTAACAAATTTAAAACTCAAAATATCATATTCCTAAAGTATGACATTCAAATTCGATATTCCTATGACAAACGTTGCTTAAATATTACTATGAGTACAAACAAAATCTGCACGGATTATGTCATAAGTAATTTTTTTTTGGTTTAGCACATAAAAGTTTTCATGAGCATATTTTTGCTTTAACATAATCACGGCATTATCTACCTTGCGACGAATAGTTATTTCTCCAGAAGTAGTTTTGAAGCCAACACTTTCAGCCTTAGCTTGGATTTTTTGAGCTGCATTCTCAGCAGTGTCTTTGACTTTGGCGATAAGACCTAATAAGGAGAATGATTGTTTTAGTATTCCATTATATAAAAACATGAACTATCAAAAAAAAAAAAAAAATGCACATGATTTAATATTTTTGGAAAAAATATTGTTACTGCAATAACATATTGTTAAATCCACTTAGATTTCTCAACAAGATATACTCATTCTTCCTCTAAAATTTCCTTGCAGCAAAAGTTCTCACAATTTGCTGAGGAGTGGCACAAAAAATAATTATAACTGTCATTACTTTTCATAAAGGATTTTGCTGCTTGCGTTTCAGCATATCAAGCTTTTTGTAATAAATTAGTCATATTTTTGCGATCAGTGTTGTGATTGTAATTAAAAAAAATAAGTAAAAAGTAGATGTTTCTCTTTTTTTTTTTTACTTTTTTGATGCCAAATTAAGAATGAGTTTAATTTATTACTGAGGCACTGAGAAGCAAAGAAACACATTAGTATGTGCAAAAGGAATGGCAACATATATCGCTGATAATGAATGAAGAAATAATTGTTGGGAGCAACAATATACTTTTTGTTGAGAAACAAATTACAATTTAAAACAACAAAGTAAGCTAGAAGTGTTTGTTTTTATAAACAAATTTCAATTCCTATACAGAATGAATTCAATAAGCATATATTTAGCTAAACAGAAATCTAATTTTTATTTTATATCAGAAAACACACACTGTTATAGCATGTTAAACAAATTCAGAACATAAAAACCTGAGAATTTCCTTTGAGCTTCAGGAGAACTGGAAAGAGCTAAATACTTTTGGTGTTCTGACACATTAATAAGACCTTGAATTTCAAGTTGCCCAGGAGATAATGATGAATATTCTTCAGTCAAAAGTTGGACTACAGAAAAGGAATATAAAACTTTTATTACTTTTCATCAATTTGAAACTTTTTTTGCAAATATTTATTACATAGTCATGAAATGTGTCAAAAAAAAAAAAAAAAGACAGATAGATGCTCTAATTTGAACACATTAAGTTAATGGTGCATCATAAAAAAATTTGATCAAAATACATTTACAACATAATGAAGGGACAATGAATCTCAATTGGAATTTTCATTTATAAAGCTTGTTCAACAATGCAATGGCTTGCATTATACCAGAGGTAGGCAACCCGTCGATCGCGATCGACCGGTAGATCCCGAGCCCTTTCCAGTTGATCACATACAACCTTCTGGACTATTTTTTTGTAAGATAACCTTTAATACGCATTATTTCAGGGAAACAAATGGGCTCAACTTCTTAATCAAAATTCATTTGAATACATTTGAAAACATTCCTGTCACTGCTGGAAGTGCCATAATTTATTAATTTCATTGAGAACTTCTTTTTGCTATTACTTCTTGAAAAATGTACTCAAAAAGTACTATAGATTTGCAGTTTACCAATTTTTAAAGTGGGAAAACATTGTTTTTAATGGCATTTTACCGATGGTACAGTGAAGAAGGGAGCCCCGCTCCCCCCCCCCCTCCCAAAGTCAATCTTAGTGCCTGCCAAAATTAGAAAGTAGATTGGCATTTAGTTTATGTTACGTACCACTGCATTAAACCAACAGCTTGGTTATCACATCCAGAGACTGTATTTTCATCCTTATTGTGGACACATCAATCTGGAACAGTGAATGACCGAGCTGGAGGCAGATTTTATCTCATTGAAGCTAAGAGTGCCAATGGCAGTTTAATCAACAGGCTACATAGGAAACGAAATTTCCAAAATGTTTTTGAAAGAGTCTGCATCATATAAAATGCTAGTTTAAAGCCAAACCCTCAAGTCAGGCTGACTATTTTATTTTACCAGGTTCTACTCAACTACAGAGTAACAAATTTTTACTAAACATTTACACAAAATTCATCCTAATTCATTAGAATGATACATTCAAACAAGAAAAAAATTAGATGTAAACCGCATATTCAGATGCAGATAGCAATATATTACAAAGGGAATAAAATGTCCTTTAGCCTTATACACATAGTTAAGTTACAAAAAATAAGTAAATGTATAAATAAATAAATTAGAAGCACAATTTCGCAAAACATTGTAGAGAAAATTCAAAAATGAGACAGAAATGTACATAAAATGTGCTACACGCTAAAATTTAAGTAACAGTAAAAATAATGCTATTTTACCTACTAAGGCTTCAATATCAAAAAACAAAACATGGCTATCTTGATCTTTAGGATTAGTGCGAAGCCCCTGAATAATCAGTGGTTGAGCTCTTGACCTCTGCATTTCACTTCCATCACCAGTATGTTGAGAAGACTCATGAGAATGAGGTTGATGTAACTGATTAAAACCCCACTGAGCAGCATTCCGAATCGCAGCTAAATTCCGATGCCGTAAGCCACGGAAAAAGTGAATAGCAGGATTTGTCATTCGATCACCAGAACTAACGACATTTTCATCACATGCACTCAAGATTTCTTCAGCAGATAGACCCTGAACATACCTGTCCAGATGACCTAGAAAGGAGTTTGAAATATGTTAGCACCAGCAAAACAAGATGTAATTCACTAAAATTAAAATTAAATTAAAGGATAGGCAGCCTGTTAGAGGAAGAGAGGGATGGGGGTAACTGCTCCCTCAATTTTCAGAGTTATATCGATTGAAAAATGATTTTTTCTAGGTGGATTGATTTATTTCACGAAAGTAAAAGCTACAAATTCCAAATAAATAAACTTTTTTCATCTTATTTCATAAAAATAGAACTTTAAAATGGAAGGGGAAAATCTATGGTGGCCATCCGTCACAATTTTTTATTCCATATTCCACATTTTTAGAAGCTATTAAATCAGTAATATTAATATCCAGTAACTAAACTAGCCTATTTTTCCAAATAAATAAATAGCTTCAGGGGCAATGCCCCCAAACCCCTTCAATTCTTTGGAATCCCCACTTTTTTCATGCACCAGCAGCCTATGAATTAAAGGGCAATATTTTTTGTAATTTTTAAGCTTCATTTCATATTATATCCAAGGGTGCCCACCTGGGGGGGGGGGGGGGGAGTTCATGGTGCAGACTGCATCAATGAAATTTTTAGGGGGGGGGGCAATTTGAGGTGCATTTTTCTCTTTTTGGGAGGGTGTTCTCGTTTTTGAGGGGTCTTTGCAATATTAAGGGGGTCAGGGGTAGAAGTGATTGACTTGCCGCATATAGGACATTTTCAACAAGAAATATAGGACAAATATAGGACACATTATCTGAATAGTTTCGATATGAAAAAAGAAATAATACATATTATTTAGTTATTCTAACCAGTGATTTTGTTTAAAAAAAAACCCTCAAACAAAATTATAACTTACACCTGAAATGAGTTTTCTGAAGCTGAAAGAATAATTTTTGAGAAAACTTTATAGACAAAAAAAAAATTGAACAAAGTGAAATCTATTGATAATTAATACAGCAACTCACAAGTTTTGCAGGGATAGAAGTGTCACAAACAGTTTATATTAATCTCTACATAGTATAAAATGAAGTCTCCAAAAAGCGTCTGTTTGTTTGAACTCGCAAAACTCGAGAACTACTCGGTCGATTTTGCTCAAAGTTTCAGTTTGTTCCTTTAAATCCTGAGAAGGTTTTCAGACCAGTTCGAAAACAATTCGAGGAATGGTTCCTTTTTTATTCCAATTTAGGGCCAATTTTCACATAAATTCCCGAATATGGGGGCGAAAAATTACTCACAAATAGTAATATTATCTATCGTTGGAAAGGGAAGAATTTTCCGCGTTCTACGCAATTTGTTCCAATGCTCTAACTTCATTGAGGCGAGAGCTTTTTACGTTTTTAACTCGAATTTGTTTAGGATTAGCTGAAATTTAGGCACTACTTTCTTCATTAAATGAACCAATAAAAAGTGAAGGAATTGTCCTACAGTTTTCTTTTTGACTGCATTGGAAAAAGCGACCTTTTTTACTCCAGATCTAACTCGACCTATGGTCGAAAAAATAAGCTTTTATCTCGAAAGGAAAAAAAGTTACAAGCCGAAGAAAGCCAAGAAATCTCGATTCCATTCAAATTGTGAACCATTTTCTTTCGCATTTTAATTTCTTAAACTTATTTTGTTTTGTTTCCATGGTTACGCATTTTAAATCCATCTTTCTGGATTTAGTTTCTTAAAAGTATTTTAATATCTGTCGTCATTGTTTGGAAAGGAAATCATGATGGATGTTTTTATTTATTTTTTACGCTTGGTTGTTGAATATACGTCACTTGACACAATTTTTATTTTCAAGGTAGACCGGGCAAAGCCGGGCAACGCAGCTAGTAAATAAATAAAAACCATCTTTGTGTTGAGAACTAACAGGAAATAACCAATGCTTTGTAGCACACATATACAGATATTTTGTGCTATAAAATTCCACAAAAAGAAAAGATTGCAAAAAGAATATTAAAACATTCCAATCAGAAAATGCACTGAACACAAAAATATATCAGCGAAAACGAAAACCCGCTGGAAAACAAAACAAGCGGCTGTTGCCAAACGTAAAATTCTAAAACCAACTTCAAACTTCGTTCTCGAAACTCCACCCACTACAGTGACGTCATATTACTGTAGCCAATGAAAGAAGATGCTTGTTGCAGGATTTAGTCAGTTGCGGTTTTTAATTTGAAATTCGTTTGCACATGTACTTTCAACGAAAAATCCGAAAGTCAGATATTTTATTTACTATTGTTTTAAAGAAATAAATTGGATAAAAAACAGAAACATAGGAAATATAAGACATTTTTCAAAAATATAGGATGATTTTGATGCTTTTTTTGAAAATATAGGAAATATAGGATATATAGGACCACTTCGACCCCTGGGGGGTGCACCTCTGTTCTTAAGGGGGGGGGCATCCCTGTTATATCCCATAGTAATTAGACAACTTCATTTTTTTTTGGTGTGCATTCAGGAACAACATCAATACACATTTACATATTAAACACATTGATCACTACTGTCATGTGATTGTAAGAAAGAGATTCTCAGAAAATAGTGCCCCCTGAATTTGTTATCTTTGTTGTGTTGTTCTTGATATAGATCATAAAAGCCTTTGGAGATCTATGTTTTGTAAATAATGTAGGATAATATGGAAGCAAATATGATTGCAGAAGTATTCTGTGGGATTGTACATTGAAACAGAAAAATGGATTACAGTATTAAGTTACAAATCTACCAAACACGGGAAAAAATTATCTGTTGCAATTACCACTATGCATTTAAATTAATTATAAAATTTTAGATCGGGCATCAAAGGAAGTGGAAAATTTTCATTACTATTTATATTTTTAATTCACCACAATTTCATATAAATAAAAAAACTCAGCAATTAGAACAGTTCCAAAAACAATCATTTTTAATGTTAACTATGCAGGTTTGATTATATGTTGTAGGCTATATACAAAAAGGAATCTACATCTGTAGTTATCAATTTTATAATGTATGTTGCTCTATTTTTCCTTAAAGTTTTGTCACTAAAAAAACAGGTACGATAAAATTGATAAATTGTAATTGACTTCAACATTCATTTAGAATTTAAAATTACACAAAAAAATGTAATACTTACATGTAAATGAGCTGAAATTGAAATTTAATCAATCAATAGTCAGTAAACTTCAATATAATTACCTGTTTCCATTTCCCAGACGTATACTGAGCCATCAGCACAGCCTACAACCATAAAATCATCTAATGGGCGCCATTTTATCACTTGAATAGGAAATAAATGTCTACTAGCTAGCATTATGCATTTCTTATCTTTCAAAGCAAGCAGAGCAACTGAATGATCGCTGGCAACAGAGCAAATAGACTGTAGAACACGATTCTATAGTAAGAAAAAAATATATTAATATACTATTAATTAAACATCTAACTGATACTCAAAAAAAAAAAAAAAAAACACACATAACATTTCTTGGTGCTCGAAAAGTTACAGCAAAGCATTATTGTATTAAAAACCATTTAGTTTTGAAGTGATCAAAATCTAAAGGACCATTTGTTCATTATTTTATACATTAAATTACCAGTACAATATGTAAACATTCTATACCTTAAGAGTAATGTTATTCTGTTGTGTTTCTCAAATAGGGAATAGACGAAAATGCTCAAAGTAATTATTTTCAGTGAAGCTTTAACAGCACTATGAAAATTAGATGAAAGGAAGATAAAAGAAAAGGGGGAAGAGGTGTACCCATTATTCATGTAGACTTGCTCGAAATTATGCCTCTTAAATTTTTAATATTTATGTTCTTTCAGTTATGTGTGAAGAGAGTTTACTTTCAACATGCAACAAATGTTGTGCATTCAGTGGAAGAAACAATAACTTTTACACACTGTTTGTAAACAGCAAAAAAGAAAAATCAGAACATAATTAATGAGGAGTCATCTAATTTATTCTTATTTTTCTAAATATATCTAGTCAAATCCCACTGTAATGAACCCGCAACAAACTGACTTTGAGAGATTGCTATACCCGAGGGTTTGCTACCCCCATCCGATCTTCCAAAAAAAAAAAGGTTCAAAATAGAAAAACCATAAGACACTTCTGCAAAAATCTTAATTATATGATAGAAATTTAACTTTTTCTATGCAGAAAAAGCTTTTCATTTACCTGCAGGTTACTGCTAAGCTTACAGGGTTACGAGCGAGATTAAAAATCAGCAGAAAACACATGAACGAACTCGTTGTTCCAGAACACCCAAAATTGCTCTTGGCTATCATGGACTGGCAAGCTACATACAATATACTGACAACCCGTTTATTCCCTATTCCAGAAACCAGATGGATGAGTCTAAACAAGGATGAAACTACAGTCTTTAAATGGGATAACCAGACTGTTAGTATATTGAATGTAGCTCTGGCTCATGGGCAGTAACTTACTGGCAAGACGTTTGCAAAATCCCGAGTGTTTGTAAATTAGAGGCTCCTAAAATTGAGTGTTAGCTGTAATTTTATCTTCTGCCTAACTCTTCATTGAGCCACTATAGAATGAGGGGCCTAATAGTGACTTTATATTGCAGTTTCACTGCATATATCTTCAAAAACACATGATAATTGTCCACAGGTAAAACATCTATTTAATTCAGACCTCATTGAAAACTCATTTAATCTGACCACTCACAAATGAATACATAATGCAAAATTCAGTGTGTAATATAATAGCAAACTTACTTAACTTAGTGTAATATAATAGCAAAAGATTTCATAAATTGAATCAGATAAAAATTCTCATTGACAACCAGAGCTAGATAATGTAGACGCACGCATGCATGCCGTGCGCGGATACATCCGCTGGCGTGCGGATACATTCGCCGCGGAATTGCACGTTGTCCGATAATCGTAAAAGCTCTTAAATAAAAGATAAAGATTAGATCAATTAAAGATCAATTTGAAACGAAAAAGTAAAGACAATATCTTTTCTTCAAATTCGTTTAAAATTAATATTGATATTATTTATTTAGATTGTAAAAATAATTACAAGATGTATATAGTACACCCACTCGTTCGGTGGATGTATTCACTGTGTGCACGCGCATCTCGCGATAATTGTTCAAGTTCTTACTTTTCACTTTTAATTTGTTTTAAACTGATATTATTTAATTAATTTTAAAAATTATTAATAGATAGTATGTACGCAAGCGCGTAAGGCGAATATATTCACTGCTGTGCGGATACATTCGTTGTGAGCACGCGCGTCTCACGACAATCATTCCGGTTCTCCTTAACTTCTAATTTGTTTAAAATTAATATTGCTAATGTAAAACTTAGTAATCATAGCTAGATAATATAGACTGCTAAAAGAAGCTTAGTGTTTAAATTTTGAAATTTAATTTAGGTCTTTGCATCCATAGGCCCACATAATTGGCATGAAAATTAGTTCCTTGTAACATCAAAGCATATACCTGCAAGTATTTATTTCTTATGATTAAAAATGTTTTTTTTTTTTTTTTTTTTAAATTTAGAATGCAGACACTCCCCCTTCCCCCGTTTTTATTTTCTTTCTTTTTTTGTACATGATAGACAATGATTAGCTTGCAAATACTTTTGAGTTGCGTGCGCAGATACTTAATATTTTTATCTGATTCTGTTGACAACATGAAATTACATGTCTCTGAATCAGCATAAATTACATAAATGAAACATAGCAAAATTCTCAATGATATCAAAAAAATGTAGGAAGTGTATTTAAAAAATAGATTTTAAACACATTTAATCTTTTCACAACTAAAACTAATGCAACAGAATACTTCCCTCACATTTTTTTAATGTTTTTTTTCTTTTTCATTTGTTTATCATACTTACATTGCAATTTACTGGTGGAACAAGCAACTGCGTAATTTCTCCTGCGTGAATACAGAACCGATACAAAAGAGTTCCAGTGTAGATATCCCATAGGCAAACAGAAAAATCAACTCCGCCAGAAAGCAAATGCGCAATGTCATATCTGTTATGAATCAAATGGGGATAAAGCAGACAGTTTACTCTTCCATTATGTCCATGAAGTAACTGGTGTGGAGGCCAATCTATCAGGAAAAATAACATTTCAGATAAATACAAATGTTTAAACATGTATCAAATCTTGAGGGGGGGGGGGGAGATGTGGCTAGCTATCAACTATGCATGGTTTTCATTTAAAAGAAAAGATAATTTAAAAAAAAAACTTCCAATTGAGAATCTCCAAACATGTAATACAAAATATGATTCTAGTTTATAGAATAACATTCAAACAAAGTATTCTAGTTTATAGAATAACAATCAAAGGATGAGCACATTGCATTGCAATTTAATATATAAATGAACACTTTAAGGAATTTTTTGGGAAATAAATGATATAAATAACAGAAAAAATTAACAGTTGGATCATTTCACAGTATTTGGCTGTGAAATACCCCATAGGTAAAGCTAAATCTTGAAATATTAACACTTCTTTCAATGAAAAGTATAAAAAATTGTTGAAAATAATAGATGACTCCGGTATCTATAAACTTACAGTGAAAAAATTATAAATATTTCAAGATTTAGCTATATGTATCAGAAATTTCATAGCTAAATACTGCAGAGTGAAAAGGAAAATAAGAAAAAAGAACAATTTACTGACCAAGTTTTATCAAGTAAGTTATTCCTACATCAGGGGTCTGAGTGGTGATTTCAAAAATTTTATTACACAATTTTAATAAAAATTTTAGAACATTTTTTTAGGACAACAAATATCAAGTTTTTATTAACTTAAATATAATTTAAATTAAAGATATCATGTTTTTTTAAACTTAAATGTAATTTATAAGCTTGATTTTTGTAGTGGATGATAAAATGTTTAAATTAAATCTTGATGAAAACTACAATAGAATGCATTCAATCTTTTATTTGTCAACACAATAACACATTATGAAGTAGAAATATATACCACATACCCAGTAGGATTAATTTATGTCCGATTGTTTCCTTACTTGCTTTGTTGTTGATCCAAGTGAATTGCAAAGAATGATGAAAAAATATCCTTAATAAGGAGAGATTTCAAGTAGGGTGCAAGTCCAAAATTTATTGTGTACTTAACTTTTATCCGATAATTTGATACTTTTTGCTACCTCAGAATTATCAAAAACATCCCTGTAAATTACAGATAAATCATTTAAAGATGCAAATGAATAATTGCTCGTTTACGGTAACTAAAACTAAAAAAACCTCTGCTTTCGAAATTTTATCTTGGAGTGAATTTCTGGAATTTAAAATACAACTAGATTTTTCAAGCTACTTGTCAACCTCTTATATCTTGCTGCATCAGCATGAGACAATACCTGTGAAATTCCTTGATTATCAATATTGGAAAGATGATGTCCAATCAGAACAAAATGCTTTAAATTCACCCTTTTTTTGCACGGCACCATGTGCTGATCCTGCATCCACTTCTGTTTGCTTTTCCCAACCGCAAGGAAGATAATTTCATTTTCTGAGACATTTTAATAAAACAAATTACTATTTACATTTTTAAAGCAAAAAGTTTTTTGAACCAAATGTTTATATTTGGGTTCCAACTGAACACATTGTATTTATTTTATTTCAATTAGCTATGATACCTCTCACATCACCCCCTCCCTCTGCCACAGAATTGCAATTTGAGAGAAGGGGGGATAACTCCCCTCCCCCGGTTCATATTTTTTATTCCTTATCAAAGCGAAACAAACCAAAAATATCAGATGCTATTCCTTTCCCCTAACTCTTTTTCTGCAACCTTTGCTGCTGAGCTGTTTATTTTATTTTTACATATTTTTTGCAGAAAAGGAATGACTGCAAGAGTTACAAAGTATAGATAAAACAAACAACTTTACATTGAGCATGTGTTTCGGCTAACTGCACCCCCCTCCTTCCCTTCTTCTCCAGCAAAAAAAGCAGCAGCACAGGTTTTTCTCTTTCTTTCTTAGAGAAAATTTCTTAGGGTTTACGAAGTTTATTTTATCCTAAAATATAGACATATCATCATAAAAAGTTTTATATTTTGACGGAATTTTATTTTTCTGCCCAAGTAAGGGACGAAACAATGCAAATTTTAGGAATTTTAGGACAAAACTCAAAATTTTAGGAGTTTTATAACAAAATTTGAAATTTTAGGAATTCTAGAATTTTTAGGACAACTCCTACCCCTGTAACTACATACTAATGTTATCGATTAACATAATGATTTCATGGTTTAGAAATCTAGTATTGGAATCTCAGAATAGAGCTATTTGGAAAAAATAGGCTTCGGAATCTGCACGCACTAATAATTTTTCAATACGCCATAATGACTTACATTTCAAGTAATAAAGTAATGAAAATTATTTAGTTTCAAATACTACTCTTCACAATTTTTTTTTTTTTTAATGTAGTAGTGTGATTTGTAACAAACCTTCATATGTCTGATGCTTTCCATACAATAACTGTAACAGAACTGTTTGAGTGGCAGAGATAATTAGGATTGACCCATCTTCTCTCCCACAAACTAAGCGACCTTGAAGAGGCAGGTATACACTTGCAGTGAGCTTCAAATGAGCAGCATCAGGAGCATGGTACTACGAGAGCATAAATTCACATGAATGAACTACAAAACATCTGCATTAAGATATTTTTTTATACAAGCTGAAGAAGAAAAAATAGTTTATACTCATTTTATTTTACCAAATTATATCGAAAAAATAATAACATGAAGTAAGACAATATACATAAATACAAAATTACACACACTACCTTTTCACATCAGCTACAAATGTTTTGGAACATTGTGGTTAAAGTTAGGCTTGCCAGATTTCTGAAATTTTCAACCAGGACACCGGAATCCCCCCCCCCCCCGACAGGATAGCGAGTATTCAAAAGGGTACACCCCTTTTCGGTTTTTCGGGTGTTTTTAAGGTTAGTTCATTCCCAATGCTATGAATCAATGTTTATTAATTATGAGCCTAAACCAGGGGTAATAAATAATACATGAGACATTTAAACATTTACTTTCCTATATGTTAATCTTTTTATGTTACTATATTAAGAGGAAAAACTTTGAATGAGGAACATAAATTTGATCAATATTTACATATTCTCTGCATTGGCTAGGACTTTATTAGAATGCCTTTTTTGTTTTTAATCTTGTTGTAAAAATCTTCACAAGCTAATCTGATATTAATTTTACAAGTCAGTGTTACAAATCTGTAACTCAGAGCCAGACTAATGAAAGTCACATAATCACTACTTTAAAGGAGATAGGAAAAACATTTGTCTGGCGCATGCAAAGGGTAGGATGTGCACTCTTTTAACACAAGTAAATAATTACAGAGCATTTTTTTTTATAGAACTATGTTTGCATGACTCGTTGTGGACTAGGATTACAATGCAGTAATAAATAAAATTTTGCAATTCTTGGACTTACGTCAGTCTGATTGAGGTCCAGAAATGACAAAGTTATTATTTTAAATAATCCTTCAGTTAATTATTTTTAGACTTAAATATGTATATACACATAGAAATACAAATGTAGCTTTTTACATGAGTATACTCGGAGTAACACATATCTGTACGCATATTCTCATGTGTACACGTACATACACATATTTTCGCTTGTGTGCAAGCATAAGTATGTATATACACAATTAAAAGCAAATTTACCTCTGTACACGAGTATACTCGGGGTAACACGTATCTATACCCATATTATCATGTGTACTCGTATATACACATATTTACTTGTTTATAAACGCATAAATATGCATACACACGTAGAAATACAAATGTGCACCATCGTACACGAGTATACTCGGGTTAAACTCTTATCAATAAGCCTAGTGTCGTATGCACACGTACTTACTCGTATATACACATATTTTCTCGTATATGCATGCATCAATATGTATATACATGTTTAAATAGAAATTTACCTCTGTACATATACTCAGGGTAACACGTATGTTTACATATATTCTCGTGTGTACATGAACATACTTATATATATATACGTCATTCTCATTATATCAGGGGTCTGTCCAGGATTTTTCACAGGGTCCATTTTTTGTGAAAAATCAAATAATTTTGTGAAAAAAGAATTAATTTTGTGAAAAATAAAAAAAATTCGCAAAAAAAAAATTCTTAAAACGAAATTTTACAATTTAGAGATGGCACAAACTGCATCAATTAAACTTAAAGTTGAGTGTTTTCCTCTTCTATGTCGAGAAAATCATTCTGGATATTTTTTCTGATATTTGGCGGGGGGGGGGGGGGGGCATCGCTCTTTCAAGTATCAATATTTATCTACCATTCTGCATTATGTTAAATTTTATACTAGATATATTTCTGTACAATATTTAAAATAATTGTAACAAAAATATAAATAAATAAAACAAAATTCAGAATAGGGTTCAGCATTCAACTTTTTGACCCAAGACACTCTTAAAAAGCACAGAATTTCGTTTAAAACTTATAAATTCCGTGATTTTAACAAAAATAAAAAGATATTTCAATTGTTTACCTCTTAACAAAGCGTAATAATCATCAAAAATTCGAAAAATCGGATTCCCCTGGCGGATGCAAAGAGATCGCAATTCTCAAAGTGAAGGCATCAAAAGTATAAAAACGGCTTGTAAAAGAAATATTTTTGATAAAACTATTTTAAAATTGCATTTTAGAGTCCTATGATAACATATCATTAATATCTGTGGACACAGTTGACCCCCCCCCCCAAAAAAAAAGGTACAGATGGGATATACCCCCCATTTGGCGACATTCAATTTTTTTGCACAAAATTAAAATATTTTTCTCGCCAATGAGGCGATAATGTTTTATGCATGGCATCCCTGGCCAAACTAACCTGTGTTTAGCAATCCGAAGGCAATCTTACAGATCTGTTCAAACTTGTTTACTTGGGTTGTTTGGGTTTCACGCAGGAGAGATACGTGGTGTTGTTTAGTGCAATATACCTTACAGGAATGCTTATTTTGTGTTAGTTTAAATTCAGTAGTTGTGTTTTGAAGTAAAAACATTAGAAAATGCCAGTTTCTTCAAACTTGAAGGTTAATTAAAAGTTAACTCCAACGTGGTGTGTATCAGTAACGTGCCATTGTCATATGATGTATTGTTTTAGACTGAGTGAATATTTATACCATATAAAAAGGTAAGTTCTTTATTTTAGAATTCAAAAAAACCTCTCACTTCTAAAATTCTTTGTTTTTACAAATCCTTGAGGGGTTCTTGTAGTTTTTAACTTTATTTTTACGGTATGTAAATTAATTTTACAGAAATAGAACGGTTATTTTGTTCTAAAAGTTAATACTTATCGATGCCATGAATTATTTAGACATTCTATTAACGTGCCTCCTTTAGGTACTGAATTTTATGTTAACAATTGAAAGTTCTTTCGGTTGTACTCTTAAAAATGCTGAATTTTATTAATAAATCTGCACAATAATGGTGCATATTTCACACTTAAAACTGTGTCATTATTGCACACTGAACGGAAGGAGCCACCCTTGGGTGTCTCCATGAAAATATACATAACTGAGACCATACTCCGACTGTAATGTATATTAACAGTCGGAGGAATAACGGAGCGAGGTCCTGGCGAGCCAGAGGTCTCATAGTACTTTCGTAATGAGACCTCGGCTCACTATGAGACCGAGGGCTCGTATCCCGGAGAAATGATGAAAAACAAATTAATGCATTAATTTCGACTTGTAATTAATACAATAATTTATTTCATTGTATTTTAATATGTTTACAAAAAACCCCGGCCCTGTACATTTTTGAAGCATATATTTGTGATGTTTTTTGTTGTGCTTTTATGTTGTTTTTATATATATTGTGTTCTGAAGTGCTTTGATCATGTTTTTTTATCTGATTTTTTCCTGTTGGCGCTAAAAAAGCATTGCTAAGAACGATGTATGACATATGTCGTCATACATCGTTTTCTTGGCGACGCTTTCTTGGCGCCAACAGGAAAAAGTCGCCAAGGGTGGGGTATATCACATCAGTTCCAAAAATAATAATAATAATAAAATAAAATAAACCATCTATTCAGCATTTTAATTTTTGACTCATAACAGAAAATGGAATTTTGCTTTAAAAACTTGAAATGAGAGTTCTAACAGAAATAAAGAGACTTTTCATTTATTTGAATCCTAATTAAGCGAAGTAAGCTGGAAAATAGAACAAAATGTGATTCTCATATCGGATGTTAAAAGATTGCATTTTTCAAAATGTAGACATCTAAAGAAAAATAAAAATGGTAATTAAAAGAGTTTATTCAAAGTTAATCATCCTTGTTGGCATCGAAAAATCAAAATCCATATAATTTTCTCCCAAAATAACAATTAAACATCGCACTGCACCGTAAAAACGCAAATATTGACAAACGGACAAAATGATGAGAATATTTTCTAATCAAGTCATTATAAAGGTTCAACGCCAGATGCTAAGTGGTGATAGTTTTGAAGTTGGTAACCCTATCTGAAGCGATCATATTTTTTCCTCACCCTTACTCCCTTTGCAGTTCTAAGTTCATTCTGCAGATATATATTATTATTGTTTATTAAATCATGAGCGGGAGAAAAGTGCTTACCAATGCCTTTTCAGAAAAGTTTACAACAACACCTTTGCTAATTAGCTGTGATAAAACAAACAACCATTATATTTATTTGGCAGTAGCAATTATTTATTGCTTTTGCCGATTTTTTCTTTTTTTTCCTTTTCACAGAAATATGCGTTATTTTGCTTTCAGATTTGCTCTTTCAATAAACAATTTGTGACAGATCCGATCTTGTTTATCAGAATTTTGTGAAGGGTCCGTTTTGTTTGATCGGGATTTTGTGAAAGGTCCGTTTTGTTTGATCGAGATTTTGTGAAAGGTCTGTTTTGTTTGATCGAGATTTTGTGAAAGGTCCGTTTTGGTTGATCGGATTTTTGTGAAGGGTCCGTTAACGGACACAAATATCCTCTGGCCAGACCCCTGTATATGCATGCATAAATATGTATATACACGTACAAATACAAATGTACCTCTTTACACGAGTATACTCGGGGTAACACATATCTATACGCATATTCTCGCATGTACACAAACATACTTGTATATACATGTACTTTCTCATGTATGCACTCTTGAATATGTATATACACGCAGAAATACAAATGTACCTCTTTACACGAGTATACTCGGGGTAAACTGGTATTTATACGCATATTCTCATGTGTACACGTATATACACGTACTTTCGTTTGTGTGCACGCATAAGTATGTGTATATACAATTTAAAGCAAATTTACCTTTGTACATGAGTATACTCGGGGTAACACATATCCATATGCATATTCTCTTGTGTACACATACATACTCGTTTATACACGTATTTACTTGTGTATGCACACATAAATATGTATATTCACTTAAAAATTCAAATATACCTCCGTACACGAACATATGCGGGATAACACGTTTATATACGTATATACACGCACATAGTCGTTTATACACGTATTAACTCGTGTATGCTTGCATAAATATGTATATACACACAGAAATACAAATGTGCCTCTGTTCATGTGATATTTATATTTTACGAACTTAATCTGAATTTAAAAAGTAATCAAATCACTTTAATTACTTTTAATCTGATTACTTTTAGTCTGACTAAATTCAGTCTGATTAATTTAATCTGAACTAAAATAATCTGAACTAAATTAGTTTCTTTCAGCAACTAACGAGTTAGTTTAAACTAACGTTAATCTTCGTCTGCAACTGAAAAAAATCAGATTAAATTTAATCTGAACTAAATGTCAGTCAGATTACTTTTTATATTACGAACTATCAACGGACTGCACAGACTGCAAAGCACAGTATTTTTTTTTTAAGTCAATATTTTTCAATCACATTTACACATTTAATGGGCCTTATTTTTAATTAAAAAATTTCAATGTATCTACAAATGAATTAACTAATCTGATTTCCCTTAAAATCTTAATTCTACATGTGAATTTTCCATACATAAAAGTTACAAACACCCAGTATCAAAATGTCATTGAGCAATGTGATATGGCATGCATCAAGTAACCTTAAATTAATTTTAAATTATATCAATTTCCCACAATGTATCAAAAACAAAAAAGTTATTGTTCATTTGATCATGAACACGAAAAAACTTAGCATACCATTTGATCTAATATTCCAGCAGGCGGTGGATGCATAGAATCCCATGCTTCTTGCAAACTCAGTGATAGTTTAGGGGAATACTCTATATAATAATATTCAAAAGCATTTTAAAGTTCATTCTGAAGTTTCAAAAAACAGTTTCAATTTGAAAATCAAGAAAAGAAACTTACCAAGAGGCTTTCCTGTTTTTGCCACTTTTTCAATTTCATTATCTGGAACATCTGGGACATACCAGAACAGAACTCTTCCACTGGAATCCCCTCTTAAGAGTATTTTTTCTGCAGAATTACGTGTTATTGGAGTGAAGCACATCACAGGAGGGCAAAGTAGTCGCTGGAAAAAAAAAATATATTGAACAAAATTTTTCTTCTTAAGTAGATTTAAAAAAAAGTTTTTAAATATGCTGCATTTAAACCTCATCATCATTTATGAAAATACTTAAATTTAGCTCAGCAATGTCAAAATTTTCAGTAGGTCAGTTGCACACATACACACATTACAGTAAGTTCCAGGCCATTCAGGCTTCATGCTATCACGCCTTGTAAGAAACTGAGGAATGATCCCAGCAGCTTTAAGTTATGCATCTTGTACTCAAGTTTTAAACATGTCAACACACATTAGCAGACTGTGAATTGCTGGCAATAAAAAGTAATTTTCATTGACGTAAAATCCAGGTTTTTGTTTAGTATTTTGTTTCCAATGGGGCTGTGTAAGAAGTCATTCGGCCTTTACCAGACCTAGTGTGTGCCCCGACAACGCATCAGTTTTTCACGTGACATCATTAAGGTGCTGATGCATGACACAATTAGATTTTGACATCCAGTTTCCACCAGATGGAGGCACCTGGGCCCTTTTTGATACAAAACTGCACTAGAAATTTAATTTTACCGGGAGAATTCAAAGCCATACGAATACCCAAGGGAGCTTTTACATGTTGCATAATCATACCACATGGGCGCTGATGATTTTCTGCATCTCAAAATCCACCGATTGGCCACAGCAGGTCAGAACCTGGGTCCCAGGCATAGAAGGCCAGCACCTTACCATCACACCACCAGCCGGCATGTAAAATCCAGGTTGACAGAGTAATTTGAGCATTAAAAAATAAATAAATAAAGGAAATTAGCACATTTTCCCCTAATTATGCTTATGTGGTATGTTATATCCAATTGTAAGTTTTTCATCTTATCTTAAATATGAAACATGTGTTTTTAATACCATGATAGGATAGGAAATGGATAAATATCTATAACACATTGCCTGATTTGGTTTTCTTGTTATCCAGCCGAATTTTCTGTTACGTAAGGTAGGATAGTCAGGAGTTAACTGTACATTTAAGCATGGGAAAAGTAGTTAGTAAAAGTAGCATTAACTTTTACTTTTACTCTGTTCCTTGAAACATTAAAAGTGAAAAAAAAAATCTGCTTTAAATTTGAGACTATGCAGTAAAAATGTCATATTTCTCACAAAATTAACCTTTTTTCTTTCCGAAGGATAAACAACATTTGAATGTTTTCCAGTCATTTTAATCTGTTGTAGTTTTAACACTAAATTTGGATTCTTATTTCTTAAATAAAAAAAAATTAAAAAAAAATTAATTTGAATTTTGAAATTTTGAATTCATATTATGTGTTTTGCAATCACAAGTTGCGACAGGACCCTACTCATTGGAGTTATTGTTTCTAGAAACGACTCCTGTACCCCCAAGCCTGCCCCTCCTCCTGAGCAGTTACGTGTGTATAGTTGTGTGTGCGTAGACCAGTGTGTATGCTCTTAAGTGTGTGTGTTTGTGAAGGCAGGTGTGTATGTGTGTGAAGGCATGTGTGTATGTGTGTGAAGGCATGTGTGTATGTGTGTGAATGAGTGTGTGAGTGTGCATGTGTGTATGACATCGACTAGGAGAAGCGGGTTCCGGGGGGGGGGGGGGACAGTGCTCAGGACCAGAGAACCCGCGCTTGCAGAGGTCGGCGGGCGGTAGTGCTGGTGTGCCTGTTCCAAAAGGAACTGGACATCACAGACAGTCAAGTGAGAGCAATTGTGATTGCTCAAAAAAGTAAATTAATTTGAATTCTGAAATTTTGAATTCAAATTATGTTTTTCGCAATCCCCAGCTGTGACAGGACCCTACTCATTGGAGTTATTGTTTCCAGAAACGGTTCCTGACCCCCAAGCCTGCCCCTCCTCCTTGGCAGTTAAATGTGTATAGTTGTGTGTGTGTAAACCAGTATGTATGCACGTAGGCGTGTGTGTATGTTTATGAGAGTGCAGGTGTGCAGGACATGGATGCCACCAACCAGAAGAAGCAGATTCCGGGGGACAACAGTGCTCAAGACTAGAGAAGACGTGCCTGCAGAGAACGGTGGGCTGGAGAGCTGCAGAGGGTGGCGAGTGGGAAATAAAATCAGCGTAACGTCAAGGACAGTCAAATGAGAACAATAAGCAATGTGATTGCTCAACCCCCCCCCCCTAATATTAATAATCGAGTTTTATCTCAAGCATTTGGCGAGTTATCTTTTTTTATCTTTTTTTCTTCTTTTTTGTCATCAAAACCTTCTGGTACTATGATAAGCAAAATTTCTTTTCTGTAAAAAATTATTTACTTAATGCTAGATGAAGTATTATTTTTAATAATGACGATGGTTATGCCATGTTTTTAAATTAATGAAACCTTTCCTCTGTAGACAAGCATGATATGAATGTATCACCAACTATGAAAAAATGATTGCATATATTGGAGTAAACCAGAGCATTTTTTAAGGAATTTTCACTAGGCGACCACAAGTTAAACATGAAAACTGTAACGTTCCCAATAATTTTCCTCTCTTCCTAACAAACATATGCTTATATCGTCGCCTCCAAGTGATATTCCTATAATCAGCACTGTTTGTTCTGAGGTAATTATACAGAACTGCTGATGGTTTAAGAGGAAACTGATAAGAAGATATAAACCTAACCATAAGTATAATATTAACTCCTAAGTTAAGGGGGCCCAAGTGTTTTTTCCCCCGGAAATTTTTCGAATTTGTAATCTGAAAAACGCATTTTAGGTGATATTTGGTGTTGAAGGTTCGAGAAGAGGTTCGGTAGCGGCAGTGGCTTAGCCAGGATTTTGACTGGGGGGGGGGGGGCTCATTGGAAGATAAATTTCCATCTGAAAGTGGGGGCAGGGGGTCTAGGGGCTGTCTCCCAGATTTTTTTTTTAAATTGTTGCATTAAAATGCAACTTTTTTTTTTTTTTTTGGTGAAAGAAAGGCAGAGGGGAGGGGACTCAGCAAAAATTTGTGGAAATTGAAGCCTTAAAAGCAAGATTATAGGTTTTACATTTATTGACGTTAGGGTAGGGATGGACTTCAAGACTATCCTCTACTCATGATAAAATCAATTCCTCCTCCCACATTCAATTTTTTTTGAAATTGAAAATCGAAAAACGCAACTTTGAAAATTTTGCGAGAAATTTCTCCTTTTGATGGTGGGGGGGGGGGGGGGTCCTCCCCCGGGAAAATTTTGAAATTTTAGTCTTAAGAATACAATTTCAGACGATCTCTGATGCTATTGCGGGGAAAAAAGGTTCAGGGGACCTTCTGTGGAAATTGTTAAAAATTAGTCTTAGAAAAGCTATATGATATTTTGCGGTGAAAGTTTTTCGAAATCGAAGTCTTAAAAACAGGAATGTAGACCATATTTGGTAACTTTAAGTCGTTGAGGGCTCAGCAGTTTTTCAAAACTGAAGCTTCAAAAAAGCAGTCTTAAAATGATTTTCGATGTTGTTAGAAGGCGAAGTGCTTAGTAACCCTCTCCTGAACATTTTGCGAAATTGAAGCCCCGAAAACGACATTTGAGACTTTCTTTAATTGTTTTGGCGGGCTGAAAGACTTTCTGAAGCATAGCATTTTGAAGACTTTCTTATTTTTAGACCTACTAGAAAAGAGAGAGGAAAAAGGGAGGGGGGATGAAAGAAATAAGAGCCGTCAGTTTTGATTAACTGATAAAAATTCTACAATTACTGAAAATATTTATTTTAAGGTGTTTTCTAAAGTTGTTTACTTAGAGGGACATAAGTAACCTTCATTCTTAAGAATGAAAAATCATAAAATAATTAAGTTCAAAATAAATAAATAAAAAGCTCAAGCAGTATAAACGTTGGTACGTTTTTTTTTTAAAATAAAGGAACTATTTTCTTAATCCTTAAGCTTAAGTGCAGATTGTTTTATTCATTACAATGTTGATGGAATGTTTTTTTAAATATAAAAAACAAAAAAAATCCTATTGAAATAAATTTAAAACTATTTTTTTTTCTCGAAACCCAATTGCCCTTCCCCCCTTTATTTTTTAAAAATAATAGCAGCAATGAAATGTGAAAAAGAAAGCGAACAGGTCATAAAATATTGCAGGATAACTAACCGCATTTATTTGTAGAAGTAGAAGCTATCTAAAAATATCTCTTTCTCTTTGAGCATGCTGCATGCTTTTTTCTTCTGAACCGAAGGACAACTTATAACGGAATTTAAAACAAAAATGGAAAAAAGTTGTGTTAGGGTAGAGAACCGAAAACGGAGTACAAGCAAGGTCTGTGGTGCTGCAAGCAACGATATTCTGCTATGCAAAGATCATTCATTCTGCTAGAAATCTATGGTAACGTACGAGTTTCAATGCGCGAATTCACTTTTCTTACACAGGGTGTTATGATCAGTTAGCCTGAAACAGAAGCTACTGATGAGTTTCTAGAAAACGGCCCTTCTTTTGTATTTGGTGTTTTTGGGAAAATGCCTCTTTTTGCCTGCAGCTTCAGATTCAGACAGAAAACACGAAAACGGGAAATGATTTGCTGAAGGCGAGGGGCTTCCTTGAGGGAATCGATTGAAGTAGATTTTGTTTCTGCACTTTTTTAGGATTCTCGGACAGATATAGCCTTTGCTCAGGAAAGGAAAAAAAAGGTTGAGCAAAGATTTAAAATCAGTTTACAAAAATGAGGAGTGATCAAATATTGGATTTTTCAATGTCGCCCAGTGGTTTGATTTTTCACCTCCCAGGCGACAATTTTTTTTCACTAGGCGACATTGGTTTCGCGTTATCCCAATCTTAAAAAATGCTCTGGAGTAAACATTTATATTGTATAAGTCATCTATTACTTCAACTGCATTGTTTCAATGAATACTACAAGTTATATCATTATCCACTTTTTTGATGGATCAACAATACTTAGCTACAGAGGCGGCAATTGGGGATTATAAGCGTGGGGCAAGAAATTTTTGGAAGCTGAAGACAACTTTTGGCTTTCTTTGGGTGATTTCAGGGGGTGAGAGAGGAGGGCTTCAGAAACTTTTCCCCAAGAAATTTTGAAGCTGAAGTATCAAAAGAAACGTCTTTGGTGATGTAAAGGTAACTACCTGAAAATAATCCTACAACTGGTGTCTTAAAAAAGAAAATTTAGGACATCTCTAGCAAACTGAAGGAAAGGCGTTCTGGATTTCTATCCCGAAAATTTTGCAGAGTTGAATCAATTCAAAAACGCTATTTCAGGATATCTTTGAATGACTTAATGAGGAAAGAAAGAGTTCAGAGGTTCTCCCTGATAAATCTTTTGAAACTGATAAAGCCCTAAAACATCAATTTTAGACTACCTTCGGTGACTTCAAAGGAAAATATGGAGGATTACTTCCGAATTTGATTCTTAATTGGAGGTTTAAAAACACATTTTTACATATTTTTACTGATTTTAGGAAGAAGTGGGTTCGCTTCCTAGAAAACTTTCTGATTCTTATAATAATACAAATTTAAGCCCTCTTTGAAGACACAAGAAGGAAGGAGCATGTTTACAGGGGGGGGGGGGGTCCTCTGGAAATTTTTTGAAACCAAAGTTTAAAAAATGCAGTTTAAAGCTATTGTTGGGTGATCTCCCAGAATTATTTTCAAATTAAAATCTTAAAAACGTATAGGTAATCTTTAATGATGAAAAAAATGCACAGGCAATCACCCCCCTCCCCCCCCCCCCTCTTGCCTTCCGAATCCCTTTCACTGCTTAGGTAACTCGCATTCACAAACATAACAGTTACAAAATTTTCACTTTCACTATACATATGTGACCAGTAAAGTGATATTACCTACTTATGATAACTATTTACAAACTACTAATATTTTTTATAAGAATATATAAATAATAGTATATTGCATATTCAATAAATTACCAGCTTATAGCCAGGGCTGAGGCAGAAATACATGAAATACACCACCAGCTCAGTCAATTCCAGCCGAGGACTGCAGTTTCATGCTTATTAGCACTCATCAGCCCGGCATAGGAGTGACTGAGCTGGAGGTGGAAAACCTCTTAAGGAAGCCAACTTGTCTGGTCAGTGATAATTCTGTATTCCTGGCGATGTACTTCAAGTATATTGCATGTTGTAGTTATATAATGGAGAATAAACTATTCACATTATGAACATTATAGAAGCACAAAAACTTTTACAAAAATGAAAAATTAATCAAATTTTCAAATGCAAAATTACATACCTTATCATCAGGCACAATTAAAGTGCAATACAAAACTGAATGATCAATACTTTTTGACTGCGAATGGAAATCCTTACTCTCAGCATTGCAACTAGAAACAAAAATAAATTCATAAATTAAAATTTATAACAATAAATTTTAAAAAGTATATTTCAAACAATATTTTGTTACTGAAGGAACATTACGCTAGCAATAAAGTTTGAACCATTTATTTATTGCCATTTCAAAATATAATGAACTATCTATTTTCACTTATCTTTTTCATTGTAAAAAACCAAATTAGCACAGGCATAACAAAGTCATACAGTTACAGTGCATAATATGGTGGAATCAAAGATAGCACAATTATTGCTTTCATATTATACAAGATTTATGATACATAAAGAAAAATTTATCTGTATCATCATTTTTTTTAGAAAGTACTACAACTTTTTGTTTTGTGGCACTTTGTTACATAGCTCATTTGGAATCAGTGTTTTTACTATGTCTGCTGAAAATTTGAAGGAAATAAAACTTTGCTTTGCAATTGAAAAGTAAAAACAAGGTATTTCCCAGGAAAATTATTTTTCTTTCTGTTTTAGCCCATGAATAAAACAGGAATGTTTTCTATTTATCTGAATTTGCTTGCAGTTATAGTTTTAACTGGTTGGATTATTATTTCATCAAAAATCCCTCCCCCCCCCCAAATTGATATAATTGGTTTTATATATAAAAAAAAGCTAAGTTAAAGTTATTTTGTTTTTTCAATTGAAAAAGAAGAAAAAAAAAATCCCAAAAAAGAATCAACTAAATTTATTATAAAGGCACAAATCAGTTGCTTGATTGTAAGGTGAATCTTTATTTTTATAGTTGCGTCCCACCTTTTTATTGATTCCCAGACAAGTGTAATGTATTGAGGGGCTACTAGCCATGATGGCGTAGTTGGTAAGGTGTCAGACTTTAACTGGAGGGTCCCGGGTTCCATCTCAGGCGGTTGAAGATCCTCCATGTTCATTAATGGCGACTGAGGCATGTTAAATATGTTTGTGGACACAAAGTCCACTAAGTTCCCATTCCAAATCAGTACCTCAGGTGGTGCTGGTTTGGATAAAAAACAAAGCTGCCTTCGTGGTCCCATCAAACTGGTTAAGTCTAGGTAGGTACGGGGGACCCTGGAGCATAATGTAAGATGGGGGCTACAGTATTTAAATTTGAAATTCAATTAGAATTCTTGTGATTCTCTGAAATATTTTTGGACAAATGTTTTGGAGCCTGTAGCTATGCTACTGATATTAATTTAATATTACCTACACATACACAAACTTTTCTACACATGAAATGTAAATTTTTCACAATTCTCTGAAAGATATTAAACACAGAATCATGGAATTTCCAGTCATTTTTGTTTACATTTATATTATTTTTAATCATTGGAAAAAAATGATATTCAAGTCAATTTAGCATCTTTCTATTTTTTACATTTTACATATAAAAAATGAGTTTTTAAAGACTGCTACAAATTATTCGTTTAAGCACTAATTTTTATTGGTATTTTATTGTAAAAATACATTCAAGTTTCTTAAAAACATGCATAATTATCACAGACATGCAGCAAACTCATATATATTTGAATATTAAAAAATCAATTTTTAATGAGATTAATATATCGATTTAATCTTACTTTGATATATTATCAAGTTAAATGATGCACATTAAGCAATCTTATAAACAACTTACAATTCACAATGATGATTAATATCCATACTAACCTAACAGTTTTTCCTTTGAGCTTGCTAGTTAAGGAAAAAAATTAGATTTGGAATGCATATTTGACAAAATCATTTATGAAAATTTAAAGGTAATTTCCCCCCAACAATATGCAAAAAGTGCTCAGATAATTATGAAATCAACTGCAGATCTCAAGATTTCATTATGAGCAATGCAATTAAGTAATTATTAAGAATTTCATGAAACAAAGAAGCTAATCTGCAAATTTACAGTCATTGCTTACCTTTACTCTGAAATACCATTAAGAAATCTTTGCAATGTTTAGCTTTGTCTTTAAGTTGTTGTACTTTAGATAAAGCAACCAAAAGGAAATCAGGGAAATGAAGTACACATATTATTACGTCAGACATATTATTGCTTCAGAGCATCAGTAGAATATCTAACATTGTTTTGTGGTTGAGATATCTAACTATTGCTCTAAGGTTGCAATATGTTCTAAAAACATGTGAAATCACAAGTTAGCAAAACTTGAGAAAAAAAAAAAAGATACTTGACAAACTAAGTTTTTTCCCCCTTAAAAGCTGATACTGTAAAGTAAACAAAAATGTAGACAAATAGAGAATTTCAGTATTAAATAAATAAATAAATAAATAAATATCTAGAGCAGGTAAAATGATTATCATGGCATTCATTCTTTCAAATTAGGAACAAGTCTGCAAGTAATTTTTCAATGTTGCTAACAGTTTGATAGAAAGGAATATATATTACACATTAATTTACAGATAACCCTCCTATAACATGCTAGATAGGTTCTTAGAAAATGCTGTGTTGTGTGAATTTCTGTGGTATAAAATTCAGATACAGTACAAAAAATAGAGAGAGAAAATAATTAAGAGAATTAGTTAAAATAAATCTGATATTGGAAAATAAGTGTGTGTGTGGAGGGGGGGGGTAATTTGCGTAATAGGTTTGAAGAAAGGAACGAAAAAAAGAAAAACACTTTTTCTTACCGGCTTTAAAAGGTATGCAAAGCTATTTGTTTGATTAAAAACTCTTATGTCATGTAGTTAAAGTATTCTATTTGCATTAATGTTCATAATTTGATTTTCTTCAACTTTGCATGGAAAGTTACTTCATTTTTAACACGATAAAAGTTACTTATTATGGTAAAATTGGATCACTGCTTTTCAATGTGTGATTAAGTCTTGTTGCTCGCTTGAAATTTAGGAAGATGGAACTTCCTTTCATTAGCATTTAAGAAATATTCCTTCGTACCGATAAATACTTTCAGTGCAGCATTTCCCAAACTGTAACTCCACAATAATATTATCTATATGATTTAGATATAGTGTTAATTTATCTAGCGGTTTTCAAAATTAGCCCCAGTAATAGTTAAAAAATCTCAATGAGATAGATCTTGGTAAATGCTTCTGGACAGAACCCAGATCAAAGCATACTTCGACCAAAAGATTTTTCCAAAATTTTCTGATATATTGTTTGCACTCTTTCTATTCTTGCAACAAAAAACTTTTCTTTTCAACAAAAGACTTTCTACAAGGTAATTAAAATAATGAATGAGGAAGTAAGCTAGAGCTAAAAATGACAGACAAGCTTTGTAACTAATCAGTTTTACTTTTTCCAGTGGCATATCATAGGTTCCTATCATCCAGTGTGAATGCCAAATTAACTGTCACCTTCCTCCATAAAATATATTTTTAGAGAAAATATTTTAAAGCAAAAAAATAATTTGCTGAAAAAGGTTTTTTCTACCTCTTATAAAAAAAGCTAAGACAAGAAAAGAAAATTCTTACAAACTATTTTTAAGTAAAACATCCATCCATCCTCACACACGTTCAATTTTTCAGACTATCACCATTTATATGAAACTAAATCTCTAAGTTTTATTTATTGTGGAATTTCAGTTGCAAATATTTAAATAATAGGTTCTTATGTTGTTTTTAACAACTTGAGCCTTGAGACTCTGAATTGACAGAGAGTAGTGGAGAATATACAGTTGGTTCACTGTTTAAAGATGCTCTATTTAACGACTTTCTCTATTTAAAGACTACTTTTCAAGGTTCCAGATGCTCTACTGGAGTTTTAGAAACATTTTATTTAAGAACGCATTCTACATAAGGACGATTTTTTTGTGGTCCCTTGATAGTCGTTAAACAGAGAGCCAACTGTATTTTGCCCTTGTGAAACAGTTAATGCCGGATCTTTGATTTTTTTGAGGACTTGCAACTGCCTCTCTTAACTATTTATAATAGCAATTAAAAAATTTAAAAAAAAAAAATAGAAAGGTTTGAATTTATAAACCATATTGGTTTAATAATGAGAAATTCTTAATATGTAATTTATTGCTTTGACTGAAAGATATATAACAAAGTTACAAGTCTAAAAAGGTAATTTTAGGTTCTCTTTGGTTACAGCAGAAGGATGAAGGTCAGGATTAGGTTTCGAAGATCATGATCTTCATAGGAGAAATTTTCAAACTTGAGATCAAAAACAGCAATTTGAGTAATATTCTGGTAGTGTTTTGGGGAGAGTGGAGCAGGATATCAGTGATCTGCTTTCAGAAAAACTTTATAATGGATGTCTTTAAAATAGAATTTTAAAGTCTTTGTTGAAGTTAAGAGATACAGCTGCTCTCTAGAAATTTTCAACATTTAAGTCTTAAACACAATTGTAGTACATGTTTAGCAACCATAGAAGAAAGAAGTTTGAGAGTCCTTTTTCAAAACTAAAGTCTTCTTTACCTCTAAACCCTTATTCTCCAGTCTTTGGAGAATAAGAGTTAATAGGGGTAGTTGCACAGAAATTTCTGAAAGCAAAATTTTAACCTATCTTTAGTGACACTAAGGAAATGAGGTAGGTTAGCAGGTTTTTTCTGACAATTTTTCAACACCAAAGTTTAAAAAAATGCTATAGTACCATCTTTAGTGACCTTTGGAGGATGGTCTGGTGGTTTAACATCACCAAAACTAAAGTGATAAGGATTTTCCCCAGAATGTTTTGAAAATTGAAGTGTTAAAAAGGCTAATTGAGGTTTTATTTGGTCACATCAGGAGCAAGAGGGCGTTTGGGGTCCTCAGTGTGTTTTCGAAACCTTTTCTAGCATTTGAAGTCAATTTCAGGATATCATTCAGAAGAAAAGGCTCAAAAATCTTCCAGAAAAATTTCTAAAAACAAAATTTTAAGCTACCTGTGGTGGCCTTAGTGAAAAAAGAGGTAAATTTGGAATCATTTCCTTGAAAAGTTTTGAAGTTGAAGCTTTAAAAATGGGTTTTGGGCTATCTTTGATGATATCAAAAAAAAAAGTTCAGGGTATGGGGGCTGTCCTCAAAATGTTTTTGATATTGAAGTTTTGAAAAAGCAATGTTAGGCTGCATAATGAGCCATTAGGGCAAAGAATGGGCACTCTTTCTCGGAATTTTTTTGAAACCAAAGGACTCCAAAGGTACTTATATTTGGTCACATTAGAAAAGATTTCGAAGACACTCATTGGATTTTTTTTTTTTTTTTTTTGACACTTAATTACGCTCTAAAAATGCAATTTTAAGATCATTGTTGAAGTCTTAAAATTGCGAGGGAATAAATGGGATTTCCGGGAGTTCTTCCTCCTAGAAACTCATTCTAAAGTAATCTTAGCTCAAATTACACGAGGGATGCAACACTAAAAATGCAAGTTATCTTCAACCCTCTGACGGTCCTGGGTTATGACTAAGATGCATAAAATTCTCTCCCATAAAATATTTTTTGGAGCAATTTGCCATGTTAGTCATGTGCCCTACCTTATATGAATTCCTAGGCATGGCCCTGCACCTCGGACCACTTGACAACAAACATTTAGCACAGGGACGTAACTAGGTCATTTTCGAGCAGGGGCAAGACCTCGTTTTGGCGCCCCCCCCCTTCACTCCCCGTAAAAATAAATATCAAAAAGTTATTATTTAAAAAATATAAATTTAAATTAGGCAGTGATAAGGAGGCCGCATGTGTTGATAAGCCTATAAATGCGACTTTTACGTAGTTATAAGTTTTTATAAAGTTTTATCACTGGATTGCATTTTTTAAAATTTCGATAGTTGGTAAAATTCATTAAATATTTCATTTATTATTTTACATACGAAGTTTTTCAAGTAAAACTATTTTGTATTTCCACAAGAGAGGAATTAACAACTTGTTGCATTATTATTATTATTTTTTATCAGGTGGCTCTGCCCCCTGCTCGCTGACGCATACCAACCTCCGAAGATTGCTTCGCAGCCTTATTTGATTCACGAAGATTTAAATTGTCTGTCAGAAAGAATTAGATTGAAAAACACGTTATGAGTTCCGTTTCGAACAAAGTGAAAATTCCCCTTTCCCTCCCATAGAAAATAGAGTTTAAGTGAAGAGCTAATATTTTGAACACAATCCCACTCCTACCCGAAATTATAAAAATAATTTGTTGAAATATGCATAAATGAGGTGTAAAAAAAAATCGCTTTGAAGAGCATTTTCCCTCGTCCCAAACGAACTTGAACCAACTTCCACAGCTATAGGCGCTGGTGCTAAAAAAGCTCCTGAGCATTGCAGAACGGCAGTTTTGTACGTTTGAAAAACTACTTTTAAGTTCGTGGTCTCTAATAATATGTTTTGCTCCTTAGCTCCGAACTGAACATAGGACTTTTCGCTAAAATAGAAACCCTTATACCTTAAAATACACCGCCAGCTCAGTTATTCCATCCGAGGACTGCAGTTTCGTGCTTTTTAGCACTCATCAGCCCGGAATAGGAATCACATGAGCTGGAGGAGAAAAATCTCTTAAGGGAGTCAAGAGAGCCAAACAAACTGGTAGCTAATGCAGAATTAGCAAACCAGATGATACCTTATACCTGCTGTTCTAATTTGTTGATAAAATTGTTACAAGTTTTATTTGATGTAGCAAAAATCTTTTTGGAACAACATGAAATATTAAGGGATGTGAGAAATCTTTCATCCCTTGAAAGGCAATTTATGTGAAATTCTAGCTTAAAAAATTAATTACAAAAAAAGCTAATTAGAAATTTAAAGTAAACAACCCCAGGTTCAAATCCTTGGGGCTCGAAGTAATTTTGTACAAAATTTTAAGGCTAGGTGCTCTGAGGTCTCCTGGACGCAGGCCCGCCACAGGAATCTTTTCACAATTTCTTTGACGTTACTTTTTTTTTTTAAGGAACGAGATGCAAATTTAAAAATACCACTTTAAATGGAAACAATAAAACAGAAATGTTTTCAACTATTTATTTTTAAGTATTTATATTATACTACTATGAAGAAATTTGTAAGAAAAATAACAGTATTCAACTATCAATAACGTGTGAAATAATTTTTACTCTGATGAAAAATTTAGTGGGCTATTTGTTTTTGTTTCTCACATGAAATTAGTTGAATATTGCCACTACTTAGTATATAGATTTTAATCCAACAACTTACAATAGCTCGAATTGAACAGATTGTCTTATTTAAACATTACCTTGAAAATTTTATATGCAACACATTTTATACTGTCGCAATCTGTGTAATTAAATATTAATTATTACAAGAGATATTTTTTATAAAGGACGCACATTCCCCACCTCTGGTATTTAGTTATACATCTGAAAAACATTTCTTAGAAAAACAAATACCTAATGTGCTTCATATCAAAACTCTTTCTTTAACCTTTAAAAAAAAAAAAATCTTAAACATATTAACATTACATGTTTTCAGTGAGTTTCTTTTCAGGTTTTTTCCATTTACAGTACAACCTTATTTATCTGGACTAACTTGGACCGAAGGCAATTTGAATAAACGATAATACGGATAATAATCAGTAATTAATTCGCAAATAAGAAGACTTATATTTTATTAGCAGGAAAAAACGATCTTTAGCAGCAAAATTACATTGAATTGTTACACGCAAATACTTGGTCATTAATAGTTCAGCTGACAGTGGTGTCAGACTGACACTCCAAATACGTCACGTAGTTCAAGAGATGACTATAATTTGTTGCACGACCTATACATAGCAGTTGTGTATTTAATCAAAATAAGCGAATACTTGGCACATTTATAGTTTCGTTCTTACTATCATTAATTTAGAATTATCATTTTAGTGAATATATTTTTTAACTCTACAAATTTGATCCGGATAAGCCTGATGTCTGGATAAACGGGAGCCAGATAAATGAGGTTCTACTGTAAATATAAATATGCATCAAAAGTACCAAAGCAAAATTTGAGAGGTGTAAAAAATAGTTGATTTCTAACACATTAATTGAAGTAGATGATTTAAGCATATTTAAAATATTGTGTGGGTGGCAAAAATATGTCGAAACTAAGTCTAAAATTTCTCATTTTAGCTGAATTTATCTCTAAAAACCTTAGTGTTCTCTAAACAAAAATGAGCAGCCTCTCGCACTTTAAACTGAATCTCCATTATTATTATGCGAGATTTTCCCCCAAGAATTAGAAAACTTATAAACTAAACTAGACCAATGGAACAGTGTAACGATTTTCCTTAGGCCAATGTTGTAGACAAGCTCTCGTCATTGTAAATGAGAGGAAGACATCATGTTGGTAGCTTTATGACGTTTAATTGTATAAAAATGAGATTTGAGCATTTCCGCTGTTTTGTACTTTTCATAGCTTCGCTCCTATATTCCTCCTCCGAGAGAGAGGTTCTTTAAATAAGATATAACAAGAACTGGTCACTCTAAGAAAATACTTTCATGCTATTTACTGCGCCATCCTCGCTCTCTTTTGGTCTATCTTTACCACTCTTCATTCCATTAAACCATGCAAGCTTTCTGCCTGCGCCCGCACTGAGTTTTTTTGAGCAATCACGATTGCTTATTGTTCTCACTTGACTGTTTTGAAATCATATCATTTTATTTTCCCACCAGCACCCTCTGTCAGCACCGCCTTCACTTCGACCGGCCTCACGATGCTGCTCCTCTTGCGAAAACCGTCTCCAGGTTGCGTCCATATCCTACACACACACACACGCATACATACACACACTCATGCCTGCGCACAGACACAAACACACACTCCTACACTCATGCCTGCGCACAGACACAAACACACACTCCTACACTCATGCCTGCACACAGACACAAACACTTATGCCTACATACACACACACAAACGCCTACACACACGCGCGCGCGCGCGTACACACACAGCTCTGCATACACAACAGGCACACACACACATGCATGCATACATACACACACACACACACAAACGCCTACACACACACGCGCGTACACACACAGCTCTGCATACACAACAGGCACACACATGCATGCATGCATACATACACACACACACCTACACACATGCGCCTACACAAACACACACACATGCGCCTACACACACACGCTCGTGATTGCGAAAAACGTAATTTGAATTCAAGATGCCAAAAATTCAAATTAATATTTTTTTTTAGACTTCTAATAATTTGTTCTTTTTTTACAAAAATTAATTTGAGCATTTACTTTGTCAGTTTAGCGCCCCTAAAATCTGACGCCCGGGGCACAAGCCCCGTCTGCCCCCCTCTAGTTACGTCCCTGATTTAGCATTAGAACAATATGTGTAAAACACTTTTGAAACGTGCTCGCTATGGTGCACAGCATCCAAAACCCTCAGAGAGTTAATGACAGTTGGGTGGGACGTGGAGATTGAAGGCCCTTTTCCAGAAATTTACTGAAATTAGAGGCCTGAAAATTAGTGTTTCGGCTTTCTTTCATCTTCTCGAAGGGGTCATAACCAGGGCTTGGAGTTGGAATCCTACTGATTTATTGGCAAAGCAGTCAGAGTCAGGAGTCAAGATTTAAAATTTCAAGAGTCTGTGTAAGAGGCTCATTTTCCCTCAAAGTCTGCAATTCTGCCAGTGCTTGAGGAGTCGGAGTTGGAATTGGACTGATTTTGGGGTAAAGAAGACAGAGTTGAAGATTAAACTCCCGGAGTTGGAGTTAGTCATTTTTTCTCCAACTCCACAGCCGTGTCATAACCCCCTTTTGGATCTGTGCATGGCTGCAACACTTGAATTAGCCATCCTTTAAAGTTGCACCAGGCGTAGATTGCAGGAGTTCAGATTCAGCACTGGCAATAACAAATGCATCTTGTACTGTTGCCTTCGTTTCAAAACTTCCAGGATTTTATTTGGAGTTTAAGTTTTTCTAATTATATTTAATATTAATTTTACTTAGGAAATTTGCCACCCCTTGCAAAGCACTGCCAGGGATAGTGCCCCCTATGCCCCTCTTTGACCCTTTCTAAAACTAAACCTGAATAAAGGTGCAAGTTATTAAAGTTACATAAGTTACAAGGGAAAAAGTGACAAAATTACTTTTTTTCATAGCCTAAAATCTCAAAAAAAGATTTCGTATTTTTTTTTATAAATATGTGGTAGCACTTTAATTAATGTAAAGATAGGTTGCACAAAGAAGAAAAACACAGAATGTAAAGATTTGATTTTAACTACTTTTATTAAATTTCATCTACTTCAGATTCTTTATTAATTACTGACAACAATGCAACTATCAACAAAATTATGTTTCTCTGTATCTTATGCATTGAATTAACATGAACATTCGTGGCAAGAAACAAAAAAAGGTCGACTAATGAGAAAATTAATGAATTTAAAAATAGAGAGAAAGAGAATGAAAATGCAACATGAAATTTCAAAACAATATATAACAGTTCAATAATATTCATTATTTTCACACCACAGACTTTTAACATAAAACTTCAATGAGACCAGTAACATGGAAGAATTTACAAACACCAGCATAATATATGACTTTTCTTTTTGTTTTAGTAATTGCCATATGAGTCATTAGACGTCAAGTGACCTAGTGTTTCCAGTTTGACCCTCTTCAATTTGGATGAACTTTTATAGAGGTGTAGAGATGCCTTTGAAACTAGTCTATACAAGTTTTTAACTTCTGAGATCCAAATCTTGAGGATTTAGGACCTCCCAAAACTGTGATCCAAAATGGCTGAGCCTCAGGAATTGGATCTCGGAAGCTAAAAATTTGCATTGGTTAGTTTAAAAGGCATCTCTACACCTCAATAAAATTTGAATTCAAATCGTAGAGGGACTAGCTGGGATGTTTTGAAAAATTAGGTTAGTTGATGTGGAATGACTCATATTGATTTTTTTTTTTTAATTGTCATCCTTTAAAACAAATTTTGAAAAAAAAAATAAATAAAAAATTGGGGAAAAAAAACCAAACATATGAAGCAATTTTTATTCAATCAAAAGATTAATCTTATATAATGCTTACTGAAATAGGAACACTGTAATGTATTTATAATAACTCACTTCTTAGGAAGCTTATAAAGAAAACCTTTCCCACAATCACTCCAAATTAAAACACGATCGGCTGACAAGAAATCACCACCCAACCAGCGTTCATTTTGAGGGTTGTTTGTAGAACACAACAATGAGAAATCTCCAGCATCATAAATCTAAATAAAAAAGATAGTGCTAGTTATAGTAATTTTCTTTAAATAAAAATTTTAATTTAATATTTTTAGTTAAAAAAAAGAAGAAAGTGGAAAAATTGCATTTTATCAAAATTGACAGACAACATACGCTGCATAAGTTACCAAGATATATTTTTATATAAAAAAAAAAACTTAATTGATTATGCTTAAATTCAATGATACCATGTTTTACATTGTTTTACACTTCAGTTTTTATTCAAGTTTCTTTTTTTTTTTTTTGAGTAATTGTTAACAGTGTAGAAATAAGTGGTTGGTCCCATTTTGCAGCCAGAAATAGATTTGAAGCGTAGATTTCCAACCCAAGGGCCAAACTTGATGCCTTAAGATTTGGATAACATTGAGGTTTTCTTTGCTGACTCATTGTGATTATGATCTGCGATTGGGACAAAGGATAAATTTGTTAAGTTCACTTCAAAAGCAATCAATTTTGTCTTTGAAAAATCATTTTACTTTTGATATTTCAAAAATATGTTATACAACTCATTTTAATACTCATTACTCAATTTTAATTGATATTACAGGGTTCATACTCAATTCAGATAAAAAAAAATCCATGAATTTTCCAAGACTTTTTCATAACTTCATAAAAATGTTCATGACCTTGTTACACGAATAGAATAGTACTCTTTAATGTCAAAATTGCCGATTTTTAGAAATGAGCATTAGCAAACCTTTTACGTGAATGCAACTACTTCATTAAAAGTTATTACTTGTATAATATAAGTGCACACTGCAGAAACTAACTAAATATTCTTGTCTTTATTATTTAAATTTAAGTAAAATAAAAATATTGTGAACAAATATACTGATGTTTGAATGCTTAACAAATAAAACAGAATAGTAATGAATGGGACAAAATTGGAAAGAGTCATTACTAAGTAATAAATTTACTTAATACAAATACTGTCTAATCATCAATCTAACTTGACAGTATTTTCCTTCAGTAAAGCCACGTTTGTCAATAAATTCATTTTTCTAAACCAGATATTTCAGCTGGCCACATGGATCAGTTTTGCGAGCTGTATGTTGGGCATCACTACTTGACTTAGAATTCCCCTATTTCTATGCTCTATCGCCTGACTAAAGGCTTTAATTTCTAAAGCCTTCAATAAATTAAGGTAAACTCTGATAAATTTAATGCTTTTTTTTACAAGTAGTTGAAATAAACTCGGATGCAATTGAATTACATTTTTTGAATGGGTGTGGCAAAATCAAGAAATGCTAGTCGACTACTACAGAATATAACATATAAGAAGTGCTGAAAATAATGGTGAATTCAAAATTAGTGATGTCACAGTACTAAAATCACATTACAAAGAAAAAAGGCACGCGGTTGAAGCAGATGCAATTGGATTCCTAAACTCAGATTTGTTTTTGTGGTCATTCAATTTTCGAATATTAACAGCTTTTACATGCAATACTGTTAAAACATTCAAGATTTCTAATGCTCTTTCAGCTACTGTTACTTTATTGCTGCCCAAGACATTTTTCCATGACTTTAAATAAATTTCCATGCCTTTTGATGAAAATATTAATGTTCCATAACTTTTCCAGGTCTGAAATTTGTTAATCTTTTCCCCATGACTTTCCAGAATTTCCATGACCCGTGCAGACTGCATTTCTTGACAAAATCCTTCCAATGGCTATTCTTGCGGGCTCATTGGAAATGTTGTTCTTTTGTAATGCCGCTGGTCGCGCTCTCGCAAAGCAGCTGTTGTTGTAATGGGCCTTTGATTCATTAAATACAGCAACTAAGTTGTTCCTTTTGATGCCTAAAAACTTATACTATGTGTCATCATGATGTCTAGATTTAACCTCTTATCTCTAACATTGATTATTAAAGCACAAGTAACAGAAGGTAGAAAACTAGTGGATAAAACTACTTTCTTTTTTGACTTTTACAAGCTATGTATGTGAATCTAAATTTTCTGATATTTTTACTGAACAAGTAAATAATGTCCATGTAGACTTACCTGCCAATACTTTGTACAAATTATGAGAACTGTTCTCTGATTATAGATGCAGCAAGTCAATTTTAAAGCATTCAAACATCGAATTGGTTTTGATTCATCTTCATAAACAGGTTCATTCTGAAAAAAAAAATGTATTATCCATAAAAAAGGACTGCAAAGGAAAAAACATACACTTGCCACAGAAAAATGCCGAAAAAAAAATTAAATTAACATTAATAAATGATCATACTTTGGCTTCATTCCCGTTCAATGTCCAGATTTTTACCATGCCACCAGCAGTGAGACCAACAATGACATCATCTATAATGCCAAATAAAAAATTATATGTGTTGTGTTGATTAACATAAAATATTCCTTTTTATTACTTGATAAATACCAAACGTTTACACACGCATACAAAGAAATAAATAAAATAAATAAAACTTACATACAGTATTTCCAAATATAGACATTTCTAATATAAACCCTTCCTTGGGCAAAAAAAAAAAAAAAAAAAACTTCTCACTTTTTAAAATTAAGCAATATTAATGCAATTCTTAATTAACTTTAACAGCTGCTTTACCTTTAAATATCAACCTCTCAACAAAAATTTAGCTGACAAAGTTATTTTAATTATGTTTGAAGGGGATTGTAGCATTAAAGATCATTTTATCTCTTATCCATAATTGATAAACATACAACAGAGTTTACTTTAATTACACAGGGGTAGTTTGATTTAATTACACTGTCATGCACAGATTTGGGGGGGGAGTCTTATTGATTGGGTGTCATGACTCCCCCTCCTCCCCCAAAAAAGGCTGCATTTAGAGGACTCTTTTTTAAAAGTTCACTCCGGAACCCCTATTTATGCATGAAAATTGCGTCTTGATCTCCCTTTTCCTATAATAAACCCTTCCAAACTCAAAAGCTGGATCTACCCTAACAAAACATATTACTCATACTAAAGGTGAAAAATCAACATCAATCAAACAAGTTTTATAAGCTCGTGTTAAGCCTGTAGTATTATGCTGTAAGCAACTTTTATTTTAAATTTGTTTAAATGTAAGAATTTTTGATATCATCTACAAAAGCATAACTAAACAGGAAGCTAATTACTCTTTTTTTTTTTTTTTTGGTGTGTGTGCACTTTTGAAGTTTTTCTTTTAGTAAAGTACAAATGTATACTGGCATTAAAAATGAACTATATATTTTTCATATTGAGTAGTTAAAATACTTAATTTGTGACAACACTCCCAGACAAACAAATCATTATGATCAGCTGGTGTCCTCAAAGACTTTTTCTGTATTTAAATCATTTGGAGAAAACTTTTTCATTTGTAACAGGAAATTATTTTTCTTTTTTCAAAGTTGAACTAATAAGTTTTTTGATAGGTAATTAATGCACTAAGATGCAATTATAGATGCATTTTTCAAATATGGTTCATCAAAATATATAAATATAAATACAATAACAATCCATATAAGGGGCTGCCCACAAATAATGCCACTTTTTTCAACATAAGTAACAAAGGGGTGTGGGATTTCCCACCCTCTCATTACATTTCACTTCACGCCTTTCTCCTTTTCTTGTCACATGACATAGTATATTACATAAATGTATTGCTATAAACTAATGCGTTTATTTCACAAAATGTGCAATGTCACTCACACTTTATGTTAACACCTCCCTTTCTTCACACAAACTGTCACATTTAAAGAGCAATATCATTTGTAGATGATCCCTAAATAAAATCATACTTGTACCAAAAAAATATTCATATTTGTATGAAATGGTACAATGGAAGGCCCTTAATACACTTGATGCTCTTGTTGCACATGTTTCAGCTACTATAGTTCAAAATAAATTCATCGCCTTCAATTTCATTGTCAAGCAAAATCTTTAACAATAGAACCATGATAGCATTTTTTTGTTTTTTATGATGCTGCTTATACACATAATTAGTGCAATAAGTAAGAAGTGAATTTTTTGCTGCAAATTTGTGTCAGCAAGAAACAAGTTATAGATTGCAAGCTCCATTTGTCGTTTGGTTTGCATTGGTGAACCATTCATTCTTCTTTTTATGTACTAATGAAGGGGCTTGCATTCGATAACCCCATAACAGCTGTTTGCTGAGCTTTTAACTCATTTAAATGCTTTCATTTGTGCTTTATACAAGTTGTGTCATTTTACTTAAGCTATATATATCATTTCAAAAGAAAATAAACTATCAACTATGTACAGTAAGGCTCATCATTTGAAAGCTTTTAAGTTGCGAAAGGGGAAGAGGTAAACACTCAAGACATTTAAGATGAAAAAAAAAACATACATGCACGAAATATCAAAAAAAAATTTTTTTTAATCTAGGGGGAGGGTTTCCCCTAAATGACAGGCTTGTGCATAGTTACATTTCTATGTCTACAACATTTCACTACTCTTTTATAAAAGAATGAATATACATTAAAAAAGGGAAAAATAGCCTAACATTATACAGTAAAACCTGTCTACAACGATACTGTTTGGACCTAAAAAAATATTGTTATAGACAGGTTATCATTATAGACAGTTCGATTATTCATGCTGACATTTTTCTGGGACCAAGAAAAATATCATTATAGACAGGTTTATTGTTATAGACAGTATTGTTATACACAGGTTTCACTGTAGTAGCAATTAATGAGGAAATGTTTTAGAATCAATTACCTTGACTTTTAACGGGACGAAGTATATGCATAGCACTGATCCAATTCGGACTAACTCTGGATGAAAGTGTGAATAGAACAGTTAATGTAAGAACCTCCATCACTAATATTTCAGCATAATAGCCATTGCAAAACAGCCTCACATCGTTTGTTCCATGCATTTGGTAGGACTAAATGAGAAAAATCATAATCAAATTTCAAATACGGTAAACACAGGAGTAGTGGCCACTTCAAGGTTACTTATATGTAGGCTTGCCAGACGTCTTGATTTGACCGGGACAGTCCCAGTTTTCAGACAGAATCCCGGTGTCCTGGCCGGCTTACTTGACGTCCCAGAAAATGATAAATTTGATTATAGGTGACCAAAAAGTCTAAAAATAGCTAACTGGGATGGGATATTTAGCATAATTACTTTTGCATTTGTTACCTCAACGCATACAATGGGGTAGTTTCCAAAAATTTAAAAGTATTTTTTTCTGGAAGAGCATATTTAAAAATGTAGGATCTGACCATTTTTAAATAATTTACTTAAGTTTAATATTTAAAAAAAAAATACTTAAATCTGTGCGCTTTCATTGTTTATATTTCTGCCGATGACATCACAAATGATGAAATGCCATTCAGTGTGGCCATTCACAGCGCAAAATATTTAATTCGCATCTTTACTCACTTGTATTGGCAATGATATGGTTGATAGCAAGTGTAGAGCGCAATGTATAATTGGCTTCTTGGTTATCATAACATGGTAACGCTGTAGAAAGATGAGCCAAAATGCATCATTTGTGACGTCATCAAGACCACGCCTTGTTTGAAAAATCAGACATTTAAAAAAAATAATTAAAAAATAACTGTTGGGAAAATGAAAAGTATTTTCTGGTCCCATGTTATTATTTTTACTTATTCTATCAATTTCAGTGACTAAAAGTAGTACTTTTGACTGAAGGAAACAACCCCATTGACATTGGATTAGCTTGCGAGCGTTTTTACAATAAGGTTAAGACCAAAAAAAAAAAAAAAATGACTCTTGAAAAAAGCCCTGGCCAATAAAAAGTACAAGTGAATATCATGGTCAAATTTTTATTCATTTCAAGTGTTTCTTCTTTCTTAGGTAACTCACAAATATTAACAAGTTTCAAATAAAATGTGTAAATATATATGCTTGAGTAATTTATTATTGGTACTGGATTAGGTTCTTAATTAGTAACCATTTATTTATTAGCTTTTATAATTACCCACTAAATCACTCTAAAAACCAGCCAAGCATGTAATCTTGAATTTGTGTGAAGCTGGGGGAGGGGGGCGGGTGGACATTCTGTTGTCCCGGTTGAACATTTCAGAAATCTGGCAAGCGTACTTATATACTTTGAAGAAAGAAATGTACAATAATAATGCGATTAAAATATTGGTAATTAATGTAACTATCATATTGAATCAATTTTATTCATCAGTTATTTGAACTTAAAGTAAGTTGTGCGAATTCTTCAGATGGGAGAATGTCAGATCCACTACTGAAATTTTCAGATTTCGGATTGGCCACTAATGGATAAAAAAACCCACTACTAAACCTTGAAGTGGCCACTACTGAAGCACTGGTCACCATTGGTGTGTTTACCATAAATGTAAATTTTCACATTTTAAAAATTAACATGAATAAGAATTTAAGATCACCCTAATTTCAAAAGTAGCAAACTGATTCTGACAACATAGCATATGGAAGGTTAAATTTATATGTGATGTATATAACATTTTGGGAATTGGAACAAAACTTTTATATAAGGGCAGTGTAGCCATGTTCATCAAAGTTTCCATTGATAACAATTTAAAGATGACAAAAAAATTAAAAACACTTTTATAAGAATTATTTATTAATCTTTTTTTTATACATTTTCAGATTTGCATTGAATCAACAAATTCATTGGATGCTTTTATGAAAAAGATTGTATATACTTTTACTCTTTTTTCTTTTTATCCGTCATTTTAATACTGAATTTGATAAAGAGTTACTTGAGTGATACAACACAGAATTAGCAAGAAAGATATTTTAATCAACAAACTGTTTTGCCCAAACACCTTTTGGCTGCTGCAAAAATAACTAAAAAACCAAATTACATGTTTAAATGCAACTTTTTTTTTTTTTTTTTTTGAAGCAGTCAATTAGAGAGCAGTAGCCATAGTATTTAAGAAGGTATACTTTTATAAAAATGAAACTACTTATTTGTTTCTTAAACAAGTTAAAGTGCAGAAATTTAAGGTATTTTTAAAACTACAAATGCAAAAACAAATTTGTATACATTACATGAATAGATGTGTGAATAAATGGGAGTTTTTGACTTTCCAGGCAACGACCATCAGTCAAAGCCCATAGAGACATTTCTCTAAAAAAAAGAATCCCTAGTGAAATAACTATAGATAAATTTATAATACAGATCATACAGAAAGAATTAAATAACATATTTTAAATAAAAAATTAAGAGCAATCAACATTTTTAAAGTTTATGTTTGATAGAATATATAAAATCTATTACAGGGCCGCCCAGAATGGGGGTCCATAGTGTAGTCTTAGGCCAGGGGCAGAGTCATGGGGGTCATAACTCCCCCCCCCAAACTAACCCTCGCCCACATCGTATTTAAACACTTTTGACCAAAATAAACAATTTCAGCAATCTTTTTTTCTTTTTTAAAAGAAACATTTGAAATACTACTTCTTTTTATTGCTTATGAAATTAACATTTATGCCATTTCAGATACCTTAAAACTGGCCAATTTGGTGCTTTTTATAGATACCCAAGCAGTTAAATTTTTTGCACCCAAAACCGTAGGTTTGTTTATGGAAGGGGAGAAGGGGTGAGGGGTCAATCTTCAACATGACCTCCTAAAATGGTAGTCTGTATTCGTCTCTGACTGATCCATTGAAATTTTTAGGAGAAGGGGAAAATTTTGAAGGATTTTGCACTTACCTAGGGGTTTTGTTCTCGAGAGAGAGTTCTGTAAAATTTTGGAAGGTGCAGCACCCTTGGGAAGGAGGGAGGATGGTCACTTTTTCATAAACCCATTGACGCTTCTTAGTTTTTAAAACAATTCAGCATTATTAGTCCATACACTAAAAGTCCTTGTCAACCAAACATTTCATAATCAGAGTTACTTGATGCACCGCAGAAATTGCAAATCTCAAAAACATGTAGGTACTCTACAAAGAAATGATCATGGGGGAAAGAGCATTCTGGACAAATGGAAGATTAATTTTGAAGTTGTAGTGAGTTGGCCACCATGGGACCACTTTAGTTTAAACACAGATGTGCTAAAAGAAAAGGTTAGATGGCTTTCCTCCTTTCAAAATGGTTTGCTGCATATAATGTTGAAATTTTACTGCTAAGAACTCTCTATCAATAGACATACCTATATATGTATGCTTTTGGAAATAAGCTATTTTCAATAAAAAGGAATGTGCAATGTTGATTCACTGTTTGCAATAAGGCTTAGTTGAAAGATAGGGGTTTGATAAAGGTCATCTGGAAGGTACAAGAAATGCTAAAAAACTAGTATTCCTAAAAAATGAATATGTTCCTTTTTGATAAATTACTCCACATTTTAGATGATGAAAAGACTAATTTTACATTCTAACTGATTACAGGAGTCTGTCAAATTTGTTTGACTTATGAATTATGCTAGAATGCTAACCATAAATTTCATGAAAGGCATAAAGTTAAAATGCATAAAAGTAGCAAACAATTTATTTACTTCGCTTTTGCCTTAGTTATTTATAGTCAGATGTGCCCACCTAGGGGAGGGGGGGGGGGGGTTAAAGACTGCAGCATTGAAATTTTGGGGGGGGGGTGTTTTGAGGGTTATTTTTCTTTTTTGGGGAGGCTCTTGCTTTGGGAGGTGGGCACACCTGTCATAGTTAATGCACTTATTGAATTATAAGTATTTTGAAAAGCTAAAAAAAAGCTTTTCCATTTCATTTTTAATCCAAACAAGAAAGATCCAAGCCTAAATGAGTAATATGAGGGTTGATACAAAAGTAAGGTTCCGATGTATTTTGCAAACATACAGCACTGTCTATTCTCATCGAAATTTACATCGTTAGAAATAAAAAACGTTTCTCTATTATTATACATAATCGCCATCTTTTTCTGTGCACTATTTTCGATGGTGCCCTAACTTCAGTTTCGAGTGTCATAGAATTCAACCACTAACCTGTTGAGGAAGCATTTCACCCCTTTCTTGAATTCGTCGTTGCTCCAGAAACGTTGGCCATCAAAACGTTAATTAAACTTAGGAAACAAGTGATAACCACTAGACTCAAGCTCTAAACTGCAATCAAGAACCGAGAAGTTTGTTAACTGTCATGCCCCACTCTGGTAGTGGAATTCTATGACATTCGATACAGAAGTTAAGGCACCGTCGACAATAATGCAAAGAAAAGGATGGCGATTGTATATTAAAATAGAAAAACATATTTTCTTTCCAGCGATGTAAATTTCAATGAGAATAGACAGTGCTGTATATTTGTAAAATTGATGGGAACCTTACTTTTGGATCAACCCTTGTACATTATTAAAGCACAAATCGCAAAAAAAAAATAACAACAGTTTAGGCAATAAACCATAGTAAGCAGTTATTTAAAGCATCAGTAAATATGATATATATATTTGATATATATATATATCATAGCAGCAGTATATATATTTGTTTTTCATAGCTATGCAGAATTTTCCTCCACAAAAAAATACACTAAATCATAAAAATACAGATTCTATACTTGTTCGTACCCAGCTTCTGATGAACTCACAAGAAGTGTGCTCTCCCTGTCACGGGCTATGCTACCATTTGTAAGGCAAAGAACTGGTGCAGTATGTCCAAATAATAAACAGCGGGGAACAATCTACAAAAAAAGAAATAAATAAAAAAAATAAATAATTATTATTATTATATTAGACATAAAAACAATACTTTAGCAATACAAATTATTGTCGAGTCACTTAAAATTTTCAATGAAATTGGTTGTAAGATACGTGCATTAACTCAGGGACGCTATGTTTTATACCTCACTCATTATAAATTTACCATTTGGCAAATTTTGTTGAATTTTTAGGCGTAAATGATTTAAACTATTAAAATAATTTATAGATGATAATACAGTGCAACAATTTTGGAGCAGAAGATATACATTAATTCTATTTTGAGAGGTTTTTTTTTCTTTCTTTTTATCACTCATTGCAGATAAAAAAAAAACATTTATCAGGAATAGGAGTAAAAGGAGCACCAGGTAATTGAATCAGTGGTTAATTGAGTCAGTTGTCACCCGTAGCATTAACATTGAAGCAACAAAGTGCAAATTCTTAGGACTTTGAAGCTTTAATTCCACAATTTTATGATATTGAAAAAAGAGTATCGAATTTAATTACTACTTATTTTCAGCAAGCAACAGCTGATTCATTTTTGAAGCAGATATGATAAAATTTGAATTCTGAAGTTGCATTTTCATATTGTTTTCCGATTAAATTCTTTAAATAGTCAAAGAATGAATATTTTGAGTGAATGCCACACTTTAAATGATACCTTTATTTGATGAAATATCAAAGAAAGGTATCTTAATTGTGTGTAGAATTCTACAATTGAAAAAAGAATCATTCATTTTTTGCTTTTTATTGAATCATCTATTTTATTGAATCAAATTTGTTTGAAACAAACATGATTCAAATAAGCAGCAATCAATGTACATCATTATGTCGCCAAGTACAGATGACGTATCTCCTTCCTGGAGAATGCTTTTACTGCCAACAACGATGTTCCATAAACATTATGAAATTTCAATTAAAATTACAAGTGGGAACACTTAAAAACAGAGTTGTAATTTTAGCTGGACAAAACCTATTTTGGCCATGCCACTGGCAAAAACTGGTTAAAACCGCCCAAATCTGGATTTAAACAAAATGGAGCTGGCCAAAAGTGTATTATATAAAAGTACACTAATATGTATACACATACAGTTTGTATGCATAATATTGCATATTTTAATTCACGGAGGTGAGAATTCACATGTTGCGAACCAAAAATATACTAAAATAAAAATTATTATTAAAATTATTTGAATACTTTGTGCTTCTTATCGTTTTCTTGATAAAAAATAAAGTTGTTTCAAAAAATCGAATTTTGGGTTAATAGTTTAAAATTGTTTTTTAAAATACTTAAATGAACAGCATAATTCATTATTTCATCAAAACAATTCCAAACTACCAAGTCTTAATGCTGATATGCACCTTCACACAAAAACATCTTCACCGTCTTGATTAACCAAGTTCTTAAATTGTTGATCCAACTAAGTTCTTAAGATTAAATTCTTCATTTTATCATCTGTTTACAATTATACAAAAATTTAACCAAAATGTTGAGTTTATTTTTATCTTTAAGTAATACGTTATTCCAAAACGTTTTGAGCTTACTTATCGTTGATTTTGGGACGGAAAACGTGAGCTTTCTATTTTTCGCACGAACAAGAAACTTTCTGCAAGAAGAGGTCCTATCTAATCCAATTAATCAGAGAACTTTGCAAACAATTTTAGGTGAAAATTAAACGTAGAATTTTTCATTTAAATTCTACAGAAACTTTTACAGCACTCAAATGAGTATTTTTCATAATTTTTTTAACTATAACTCTCCGATTACGCTTTGTTAACTTGACCAGTTGACCTTTTCTTACCTTGTTTTGGATCGAATTCCTTTCTTTAAAGAATTTTCTCAAGCATTTTACTGTAGAATGATATAAATTAATTAATTTAGAGACATTTAGTGTATCATCAGAGTTCCACTGTAGCTACAACACACTAGCATTTTTTTTTTTTTTTTGAAAACAACCTAAACATCAATCTATTTCTAAGTTTATTGTCCTCCAAGAGATAACAATGTTGCAAAGTTCCTTATGTTGCCTAATTTTTAGTAAATGATTGCAGTAAAAGAGAGTAATAGTAAATGAGTAGTTTAGTAAATGAGTGCAGTAAGATTCGATTTTGCTGCACAAAATAAAAAAATAAGTATAAAATTATATTTGAAATTTTTTTCAAAATTCAAAATTAATCATACCTTAAGGTGATCTTTCACATCCCAGACACAAATGCGCCCGTCATTGCAGCCAGTCACAATTGTTTTCTCATCTTTTGTTAGAAATATGGCTGAAATACAATGAGTAGGAGCTCTATTACCCCATAGGGTAATAGGCACAACCAACTGATTGGATATAGTCATCTTTGTCTTTTATTCATGCATAGTTAGAACTCTAAAATGAAAAAACTTAAATTAATGAATACAGAAAATAATCTTGTAAATTAATGTTCCTAAAATTCATATAGTTTCAGTCAGGCCCGTGGCAAGCCTGATCGGTGCCGTCATGTGAATATCTTTTGCGCGCCTTTATACATTAAGTTTCGAGCAAAATATAGTTAACACCTGGTGCGAGGTTTTGT